>NW_012122709.1:1729060-1733234 GCF_000951035.1 Colobus angolensis palliatus
CAGGTTTGTCAAAGATCAGATGTCTGTAGATGTGTGGTATTATTTCTGAGGACTCTGTTCTATTCCATTGGTCTATATCTCTGTTTTGGTACCAGCATCATGCTGTTTTGATTACTGTAGCCTTGTAGTATAGTTTGAAGTCAGGTAACGTGATGCCTCCAGCTTTGTTCTTTTGACTTAGAATTGTCTTGGCAATGTGGGCTCTTTTATGGTTCTATATGAACTTTAAAGCTGTTTTTTCCAATTCTGTGAAGAAACTCATTTGTAGCTTGATGGGGATGGCATTGAATCTATAAATTACCTTGGGCAGTATGGCCATTTTCACAATATTGATTTTTCCTATCCATGAGCATGGTATGTTCTTCCATTTGTTTGTGTCCTCTTTTATTTCACTGAGTAGTGGTTTGTAGTTCTCCTTGAAGAGGTCCTTTACATCCCTTGTAAGTTGGATTCCCAGGTATTTTATTCTCTTTGAAGCAATTGTGAATGGAAGTTCATTCATGACTTGGCTCTCTGTTTATCTGTTACTGGTGCATAAGAATGCTTGTGATTTTTGCACATTAATTTTGTATCCTGAGACTTTGCTGAAGTTTCTTATCAGCTTAAGGAGATTTTGTGTAGATGACTATGTGCTCACAAACGAGAGGTTCCCGATAAGTCCTGCTCTTGCAAATGAAGCAGGGCATTCCTTCCCTGCAAACACGGAGGACAAAGGAGCCAGCTGCAAACAGCAGACCCTGGGGGCTTGTTTATGTGTAAACATCTTGAAAATCCAGAAAGTCAGGGAAAGATCAGAAAAACAACAATGTGTCTCGTGACTTGGCAACATTCCACAAACAACTGTATAAAATAAAGCAGAGTGCGCCATTCGGGGCTGCCACCATGTTTGTCTTGTCTTGTGTTGTCTTGTGTGTTCATTCCTTTGTTTAGGAAACATGCGGACCCCAACATCTGGTGCAGCGAGCAGGGTCCATGGCTCCACAAGAGCAAGGAACTGGAGGGGGAACACCCTGGGCAGGTAAATAAATGAAGGGGGACCCACGGGAAAATTATGGGGAATTCCACCTTTCTGGCCTCTGAATATTTGTGGTTACTCCAGGGACTGTTGATGTCTATAGGAGTAGAAGTAAAATAAAAGACTTTGAAGTGATTGTTTGTCCATGTTGAACAACATTGTTATTGGTTTCAATATCAAACCAAAGTGCAGTTAAATCGAAAGGAATGGTTACAAGTGGTTAAAGTCCTGCGTTGAGCTCATCAGCGAGGGCAAACGATGCCTCTGACTTTGTGGACTTTGTGTAGTTCCATTACTCAGGCATTAGAGTTACTTGAAACTGACTCAGAGCATGGCGATACTGCCACAGGAGGTGAGGCATCTGAAGCTTTAGAGAGGAATGATCCTAGAGAGGAACGTATTTACGCCCCGGTTGTTGAGGACAAGGAATTGGAAAAAGAGCCAATGCTACCTTAAAATTACAACTTTTAAAACAGAAAGGGGGAGATGGGCAAGATTCCCCAAAACGTCAAATTCTGAAAGCCCTTTTTACTTTAAATTTTCTCAACCATTGGCGCCAATTACAGCAGTCTGCAGCGGTGAAACATTTTCAACAGCCTTTAGAAAAGCCGCAAAACAGTAATCTGTGGGTGTATTATCCTTCATTACAAGGGAAATATTTAAAAGGAAAAGTTTTACAATGGGGCCAAGGCTATGCTCTTGTCTGTACAGGTGCTGGAGACGAGTCGTTTCCATCTCGACGGTTGAAACAGTACCATGGCGAAGAGGAGCCAATCCGAAGAGTTCCTGAAGGAATTCCAGGAGCTAAATCTGAATGCTCAGAGAACATTCACCTTCAGAACTTGGCGTGCGGAACCCCCAACATGGGGACAACTGAAAAAGTTAACTCAAGAAGCTGAAGGGGTTGTTCAACAAGCTGGGCAGCCCAAAACCCCACTGACTTTATTCCCGGCTATGCTGGCCATAGTAAATTGTCAGGTAACGACTGGAGAATTTACACACTGGGCTTATATTCCTTTTCCACCCTTATATCAAGGTGTGGCCTGGGGAGACAGAAAAGTCCCAGTATTTACTAATGATACTGCTTGGATGCCATCGCCAGTTTTAAACCAGGATCCTGAATTAGACACTGGCACAGTAAATAGTTCATATCAATTTGGGGTTGAAGGGTTACCTATATGTCTTGGGGGTAGTCCACATTGTCTGCATCTTTCTCATGAGGCTTGGGCTGTTCACTATAACCATAGTCATATCTCTGCCTTTACTATGATTATTGTGGCTCAAAGTTTTAAGCATAATCATACTGCAGTACTTAATGAAACTCTGCCAACTACATTATCTTTATGCCCCATCCCCAATGTGTCTGGAGGTGTTTCCCAACTAGAGTGGACTAGGTGTAGAGGCAGTGGGCCACGATTGTTGTTAGAAGTAAAAGGGAAGAGTCGTAAATACCTTGTTACAGATTGGAGTGTACATGGAGATTTTCAGACTAAATTCAGCCATGTCAACCTGTGTTGGCATAAAGGTAATCACAGCATTTCTGCGGATGGCAATGAAACTATTATTTGGCATGATGGTGGTCTATCACCCCCTATGCCACATTTGGCTAATACCTCACAAATACAAGGTCATATTTGGAAGTTGCTAGCTGCTGGTAAACCAATGTTCACTTTCATGGGAAACATGTCCTTAAATCTTACTAATATTGCTAACCCTTTCCATATATCTTTGCATCAAAATAGTTCTAGATATGTTATTGCATGTGTAAGAAAGCCTTACTTGTTGTTGGCAGGAATTTTTAAATGGGATAATAATACAGAGGTAGTTAACTGTACAAACAATTGTACATTCTTAAGTTGTATAAATACTACTTGGTGGAATAATAATTGGAATGAGTCTCATTCCAATTTATATATACTAACAGCCAGAAAAGAAACCTGGCTACCTGTAAACTTAACATGTACTTAGAGTGAATCTGCTGGGGTTACTCAAATTTACAAGGCTATGCAAGATCTTGTCCACCGCAGTCGGAGGATGGTTGGAATCGTTGTGACCATGGTGATAGGACTTGTAGCAATTGTTTCCACCGCTGCTGTTGCTGGATTAGCTCTACACCAGAATATACAAAATACAGAATTTGTACAACAATGGCACAAACAATCACATTTGATGTGGCAGCAGCAACGAGACATAGATGCTCATTTGACTGAACGAGTGGATAATCTGGAGCAAGTGGTTTCTTGGTTGGGAGATCAGCTAACAGTGTTGAATACCCGAGCTTTGTTGAAATGTGATTGGAATACAACCCAATTTTGTATTACTCCTGTTCCTTTTAATAGCACTGTACATAATTGGACTGAGATAAAGAGACTTTTAATTGGTCATAATAATCTTTCCCTTGAAATACAAGAATTAATACAGAACATTTCCGAAACACTTCACAATCAGTTAACGTTGCTGACTGGTGCAGATTTGATGACTGGTATTGCACAAAGTTTGACGTCTTTGAACCGTAAGAGCCCTGTAAAAACTTTGCTGACCTCTGTTTCTAGTAATGTTTTGATTGTTGTTCTTGCCTTTGTCATTTTCACAGTCTGCTGGAGACGGTACCAAAGGGCAAACATCGAATCGCAGTGAGCCCAACATGTAATGATGATTTTAAAAGAAATTCAAACTTGTAAATAAAGAAAGGGGAAATGTAGAGGACTACATGCTCACCAACGAGACATTCCCGATAAGTCCCGCTCCTGTGAACGAAGCAGGGCATTCACAATAAGTCCTGCTCTTGCAAACGAAGCAGGGTGTTCCTTCCCTGCAAACAGGGAGTACAAAGGAGCCAGCTGCAAACAGCAGACCCTGGGGGCTTATTTATGTGTAAACATCTTGAAAATCCAGAAAGTCAGGGAAAGGTCAGAAAAACAACAATGTGTCTTGTGACTTAGCAATATTCCACAAACGACTGTATAAAACAAAGCAGGGTGCGCCATTCGGGGCTGCCGCCATGTTTGTCTTGTCTTGTGTTGTCTTGTGTGTTCATTCCTTTGTTTAGAAAACACGTGGACCCCAACAATTTTGAGCTGAGACAATGGGGTTTTCTAAATATATAATCATGTCGTCTGCAAACAGGGACAATTTGACTTCTTCTTTTCCTAACTGAAT
>NW_012122709.1:1738084-1745659 GCF_000951035.1 Colobus angolensis palliatus
TCTCTTTGGCTGCCCTTAAGATTTTTTCCTTCCTTTCAACTTTGGTGAATCTGGCAATTATGTGTCTTGGAGTTGCTCTTCTCGAGGAGTATCTTTGTGGCGTCCTCTGTATTTCCTGGATTTGAGTGTTGGCCTGCCCTACTAGGTTGGGGAAGTTCTCCTGGATGATATCCTGCAGAGTGTTTTCCAACTTGGTTCCATATTCCCCCTCACTTTCAGGCACCCCTATCAGATGTAGATTTGGTCTTTTTAAATAATCCCATACTTCTTGCAGGCTTTGTTCATTTCTTTTTCTTCTTTTTTCTTTAGATTTCTCTTCTCACTTCATTTCATTCATTTGATCCTCAATCATTGATACTCTTTCTTCCAGTTGATTGAGTCGGTTACTGAAGCTTGTGCATTTGTCACGTATTTCTCATGTCATGGTGTTAATCTCTGTTAGTTCATTTATGGCCTTCTCTGCATTAATTATTCTAGTTATCAATTCTTCCACTCTTTTTTCAAGATTTTTAGTTTCTTTGTGCAGGGTACGTTATTCCTCCTTTATCTCTGAGAAGTTTGATAGACTGAAGACTTCTTCTCTCATCTTGTCAAAGTCATTCTCCGTCCAGCTTTGATCCATTGCTAGTGATGAGCTGCGTTCCTTTGCAGGGGGAGATGTGCTCTTATTTTTTGAATTTTCAGCTTTTCTGCCCTGCTTTTTCCCCATGTTTGTGGTTTTATCTGCCTCTGGTCTTTGAAGATGGTGAAATACTGATGGGGTTTTGATGTGGTTGTCCTTCCTGTTTGTTAGTTTTCCTTCTAAGAGTCAGAACCCTCATCTGTAGGTCTGTTGGAGATTACTTGAGGTCCACTCCAGATCCTGTTTGCCTTGGTATCAGCAGAAGAGGCTGCAGAAGATAGAATATTGCTGAACAGTGAGTGTACCTGTCTGATTCTTGCTTTGGAAGCTTCCTCTCAGAGGTGTACTCCACTGTGTGAGGTGTGGGGTGTCGGTCTGCCCCTAGTTGGGGATGTCTCCCAGTTAGACTACTCAAGGGTCAGGGACCCACTTGAGCAGACAGTCGGTTCGTTCTCAGATCTCAACCTCCCTGTTGGGAAATCCACTGCTCTCTTCAAAGCTGTCAAACAGAGTTGTTTGCGTCTGCAGAGGTTTCTGCTGCTTTGTTTTTGTTGTTGTTGTTGTTTAGCTGTGCCCTGTCCCCAGAGGTGGAATCTACAGAGACAGGCAGGCCTCCTTGAGCTGCTATGAGCTCCACCCAGTTAGAGATTCCCAGCGGCTTTGTTTACCTACTTAAGCCTCAGCAATGGCGGGTGCCCCTCCCCCAGCCTTGCTGCTGCCTTCCCGTTAGATCACAGACGGCTGTGCTAGCAATGAGGGAGGCTCCGTGTGCGTAGGACCCACCGGGCCTCGTGTGGGATATAATCTCCTGGTGTGCTCGTTTGCTAAGACCCTCAGTAAAGTGCAGTATTGGGATGGGAATTACCTGATTTTCCAGGTGTTGTGTGTCTCAGTTCCCCTGGCTAGGAAAAGGGATCAAGAAAAAATCTTAAAGGTAGCTAGATCACATAAAAAGTGAACCCCATAAGGCCAACATCAGCCTTCTTGGCAGAAACCTTACAGGTCAGGACAGATTGGGGACCTATTTCTAGCATCCTCTAAGAAAAAGAATTCCAATAAGCAATTTCACACACTGCTACGTTAAGCTGCAAAAGTAAAGGAGAAAAAAATAATTGTTTCCAGACAAGCAAGTGTTAAGGGAATTTGTTACCACTAGGGGAGGCTTATTAGAGATCCTTAAGGGAGTCCTAGACATGGAAACAGGAACAATACCCACTACCACAAAAATATACTTAATTACATAGCCCCCAAACCTTATAAAGTGACTGCAGAATAGAAGCTACAAAGCAACCAGCTAACAACTTCATAATAGGATCAAAACTTCACGTATTAGTATTAATCTTGAATATAAATGGTCTACATGCCCCACATAAAAGAAACAGAGTGGCAAGTTTGTTATGATAAACAAGACTCTTTTGTCTGCTCTCTTCAAGAGATTCATCTCACGTGTAATGACACCCATTGATTCAAAGGAAAGAGTTGAAGAAAGATCTATCATACAAATGGAAAAAAGAATAGAATCACTATTTTGACATCAGATAAAAGACCTTAAACCAACAACAGTAAAAATGGACAAAGAATAGTACTAAATAATAAAGGGTTCATTTCAACAACAAGATTAATCATATTAAATATATATGTACCCTACATTGGAGCACCTAGATTCATAAAACAAGTACTTCTAGACCAAGAAACATATTTAGATAGCCACACAATAAAAGTAGGGGACTTCAACACTTTGTTGAGAGCATTAAACAGATCATTAAGGTAGAAAATCAACAAAGATATTTGGGATTGAATTAGACTCTTGAGCAATCAGACCTAATAGACTTCTACAGAGCTCTCCATTCATCAAGCACAGAATATACATTCTTCCCTTCTGCACACAGAATAGACTGTAAGATTGACTGCATGCTCAGCCATAAAGCAAATCTCAACAGATTCAAAAAAATCAAAATTATACTCTTAGACCATAGTGGAATAAAAATAGAAATCAATACCAAGAAGATCTCTCAAAACCACACAATTACATGGAAATTAAACAACTTGTTCCTGAATGACTTTTGGATAAACAATGAAATTAAGGGAGAAATAAAAAATTCTTTCAAATAAATCCAGAGACACAACCTACCAAAATCTCTGTGATGCAGCAAAAGCAAAGTTAATAAAAAGGTTTGTAGCACTAAACACACACTTTAGAAAGTTAGAAAGATCTCAAATTAACAATCTAAAAGCATGCCTAGAGGAACTAGAAAAACAAGCGCTAACTAACTCCAAAGCTAATGGAAGAAAATAAATAACTAAAATCAGAGCAGAACTGAATGAATTTGAGACCCCAAAATCCATACAAAGAATTAATGAAACCAAAACTTGGTTTCTTTAAAGCATAAACAAGACTGATAAACTGCTAGCTAGATAACAAAGAAGAAAAAAGAGATCTAAATAAGCACACGGAAACAAAAAAGAACCTCAGAAACTATGATGAACACCTCTATGCACACAAACTAAAAATGAATAAATTCCTGGAAACACATGATCTTCCAAGATTGAATGAGAAGAAATGGAAACCCTGAATAAACCAATACTGAGATCCAAAATTGAATCAGTAATAAAAGACCTACCAACTAATAAAAGCACTAGACCAAATGAAATCATAGCCAAAGTCTGCTAGAGATGTACAAAGAGAAGCTTGTACCAATTCTACTGAAACTATTCCAGAAAATAAAGAAGTGACTTCTTACTAAATCATTCTATGAAGCCTGATACCAGCATCACCCAGCATTAAAAAACAGCAGATGTTGGTGAGGCTGTAGAGAAAAGGGAATGTTTATACACTGTTGGTGGGAATATAAATTAGTTTGGCCCCTGTGAAAAGCAGTTTGGAGATTTCTTAAAGAAGTTACAACAGAACTACCATTCAACCCAGCAATTCCACTACTGGGTATATATCCAATAGTAATAATAAATTATTCTACCAAAAGACACAGGCATTCATATGTTTATTGTAGCTCTACTCACAGTAGCAAAGTCACAGAATAAATCTAGGTGCCCATCGATGGTGGATTGAATAAAGAAAATGTGGTACATATAAACTATTAAATAACACACAGCCATAAAAAAGAATGAAATCATGTTCTTTGATGCAACATGGATGCAGCTGGAGTGGAACATGGATGCATCCCGAGTGAATTAATGCAGGAAAAGAAAACAAAATGCTGCATGGCCTGACTTATAAGTGGAAGCTAAACATTGGGTAAACATGGACAGAAAGATGGTAACAATGTACACTGGGAGCTCCTAGATCGGGAAGGGAGGGACAGTGACAAGTGTTGAAAATCTCACTATTGGGTACTATGCTCGTTATATGAGTTACAGGATCTATCATATCCCAAACATCAACATCACACAACGTACCCACGTAGCAAACCTGCACATCTACCCCCTGAATCTAAAATAAAAATTGAAATTATTTTAAAAATTAATAAACTGAAGAAGAAATAAATACAAAGATATAATGTGTTCATTGATTCAAAGAGTTAATGTTGGTTAAATGTCCATACAATCCAAAATGATCTACAGATCCAGTGTTATCCTTAACAAAATTCAAAGGAAAATACTCAGCGATATAGAAAAAATAATCCTAAAATGTCTATGGCACTACAAAAGACCCTTAGTAGCCAAAGCAGTCTTTTATAAAAAGAGTAAAGGTGGAGGAATCACACTACCTGATCTCAAAATTTACTATAGAGATAAAGTAATCAAAAGAACATGGTACTGACCGAAAAAAGAAACACGGAGACCAGTGGAACAAAATAGTGCACCGACATATAAATCCAGAAGTTTGTGGTCATCTGATTTGCAACAAGGTCACCAAGAACACACAATGAAGAAAGGACAATAAATTGTGCTGGGAACACTGGATATCCACATGCAGAAGAATGAAATTAGGCCATTATATTACTTGATATACAAAAATCAACTCAAAATGGATAAAAGACTTAAATGTAACATATGAATCTGTAAAACTACTAGAAGTAAACATAGAGGAAAATTCCATGACATTGGTCTGAACAACAATATTTTTTGACATGATTCCAAAAGCACGGTCAAGAGAAGCAGGGAATCACCAAATAAAATTGTGTCAAACTAAAAAGCTTCTATCCACCAAAGAAAACAATCAATGAACTGAAGAGACAACCTACAGAATGGGAGAAAATATTCACAAACCACACATATCTAATAAGGAGTTAATATCCAAAACATATGAGAAACCCAACTCAGCAAAAAACAAATAATTAAAAAATGGGCAAAGGACCTGAATACACATTTCTCAAAAGAAGGTACACAAATGGCCAAAAGGTATATGAAAAAATGCTCAACATTACTAATCATCATGGAAGTACACACTAAAACCATGATGAGATATCAATTCACATCTGTTGGGATGTCTATGATCATAAAGACATGAGAAAACAAGTATTGGAGAGGGCATAGAAAAAAGAGAACACTTGTCCACCCTTGGTGGGAATATAATTTATTAAGGTCATTATGAAGAACAGTATGGAGGCATCCCACTGGATTAAAAATAGAACTATCATATGATTTAGCAACCCCCTGCTGAGTACATATCCATAGGAATTGAAATTAGTATTCCAGAGAAATATCTGTACACCCATGTTCATTGTAGCATTATTCAAAAGAGCCAAGATTTGGAGTCAACCTAAGTGTCCAACAGTGGGTGAATGGATAAAGGAGATGTAGTATAGACATACAATGAAATACTATTAAGCCTTAAAAAAGAAGGAAATCCTAGGCCGGGCGCAGTGGCTCAAGCCTGTAATCCCAGCACTTTGGGAGGCCGAGACGGGTGGATCACAAGGTCAGGAGATCGAGACCATCCTGGCTAACACGGTGAAACCCCGTCTCTACTAAAAAAAATAGAAAAAATTAGACCGGCGAGGTGGCGGGCGCCTGTAGTCCCAGCTCCTCGAGAGGCTGAGGCAGGAGAATGGCGTGAACCCGGGAGGCGGAGCTTGCAGTGAGCCGAGATCCGGCCACTGCACTCCAGCCTGGGTGACAGAGCGAGACTCCGTCTCAAAAAAAAAAAAAAAAAAAAAAAAAGAAGAAGAAGGAAATCCTGTCAATTGCAAAAATATAAATGAACCTGGAGGACATTATGTTACATGAAATAAGTCAGACACACACATGCAAAATACTACATGATTTTACTTAAATGTAAATGTGTAAAAATTGATCTCATAGAGGCAGGTGGATGGTAGAATGGTGCTTACCAATGGCTGAAATGTTGCTCGAAGGATACAAAATTTCAGTTAGACAAAAGAAATATGTTCAGGATCTCTACTAAGCAATATAGTGACTACAGTTAATAACAATGTTTTGTATACTTGAAAATTGCCAAAAGAATAGATTTCAAATGTCATTACCATAAAAAGTTAAGTATGTGAGATTATGGATATATTTATTAGCTTAATTTAGCCATTCAACAATAGACATATATTAAAATATCATGATGTGTATTAAAAAATACACAATTTTTATTTGTTAATTAATAACAATAAATTAAAAGATCTACTCTGTGAACTTTTAAAAAAATCTATTAAAAATAGATTCTAAGACTTAAATGAAACCACATTTAAAAACTAAAATATGATGGTTATCTTATCTGATAGAAATACCAATCTAGAGATTGTAAAAATAACCAAATGAAAATCCTACAATTGAAAAATACATAATCAAAATGAAAAATTCACTTGAAGAGCTCAATGGCAGTTTGTGGTGACAAAAAAGACAATCAGCAAATTTGATATAGATTAATAGAGATTATACAGTCTTAAGAGCAGAGAGAGGATGGGTACAGTGGCTCATGCCTGTAATCTCAGCCCTTTGGGAGGCTGAGGTTGGGTGGATTGATGAAGCTTAGGAGTTCGAGACCAGTCTGGACAACATGGCAAAACATACAAAAATTATAAAATTTACCTGGACATCATGACCCATACCTGTAGTCCCAGCAACTCATGAGGCTGAGATGGGAGGACCTCTTGAGCCTGGCGGGAGACAGAGATTGTAGGGAGCCAAGATTATGTCACTGCACTCCAGCTTGGTTGAACAGAGTGAGACCCTGTCTCAAAAAAAACAACAATAAGACAAATAAATTTCATTAAAAAAAAAAAGAATAAAGAAAAAATAAACAAAACCTCACAAAAATGTGGGGCATTATAAAATGTACCAATATTTGAGTAACAGAAGGAGAAGAGAGATGAAGGAGCAAGAAAAAATATTTGTAAACACTAATGTTTTAAAATTCACTAGGGGGCTCAGCAGTAGATGTGATCAGGCAGAAAAATCAGCAAACTGGTAACCCTGCTACATTTATGCTGGTGAATTTCATAGTGTCCCATATGTCTCTCAGGCTCTGTTCAATCTTCTACATTGTGAGAACTTTTAAAAATTCTTGTATTGTATATTCTAATCTCGTGATTTAAAACATAACTTGCCTTTACTGAAAAGATATAAATCAATTGGAGAGGTTAGTTTTCTGCCATCGAAATTTTCCAGGCAATTAGCCGTCAGGGAGTTGTTTCCTATTTGGAAACCACACATAAACCCACATATACACACATGCTTGCACGAATCACTCTGGGTCCTTAACTTTTTATTTTTTCCAAGTCTAAGTTCATTCTAACTTTAATATCTACATCAATACTATTACTATTTTAACATATATGACCATAATTATCTATTTACAGTTATATGCTACTAAATTTATTTCTTGTTGGCATACTAGGAAAATGAAATTCTTCCAAGACTTTCTTCTTTTACTGTTTTTCTTAGTTGTTCTTTTTTATTATTCTTATTATACTTTAAGTTCTAGGGTACATGTGCATAACATGCAGGTTTGTTACATATGTATACTTGTGCCATGTTGGTGTGCT
>NW_012122709.1:1748456-1748832 GCF_000951035.1 Colobus angolensis palliatus
TCCTGGATTCATTGATTTTTTTGGAGGGTTTTTTATGTCTCTATCTCCTTCAGTTCTGCTCTGATCTTAGTTATTTCTTGCCTTCTGCTAGCTTTGGAATGTGTTTGCTCTAGCTTCTCTAGTTCTTTTAATTGTGATGTTAGAGTGTCCATTTTAGATCTTTCTAGCTTTCTCTTGTGGGCATTTAGTGCTATAAGTTTCCCTCTACACACTGTTTTAAATGTGTCCCAGAGATTCTGGTATGTTGTATCTTTGTTCTCATTGATTTCAAAGAACGTCTTTATTTCTGTCTTCATTTCGTTATGTACCTAGTAGTCATTCAGGAGCAGGTTGTTCAGTTTCCATGTAGTTGAGCGGTTTTGATTGAGTTTCTTAG
>NW_012122709.1:1750667-1782947 GCF_000951035.1 Colobus angolensis palliatus
ATTTGTCATGTATTTCTCGTGTCATGGTTTTCATCTCTGTCATTTCGTTTATGACCTTCTCTGCATTAATTATTCTAGTTATCAATTCTTCCACTCTTTTTTTACGAGTTTTAGTTTCTTTACGCTCGGTACGTAATTCCTCCTTTAGCTCTGAAGAGTTTGATGGACTGAAGCCTTGTTCTCTCATCTCGTCAAAGTCATTCTCCGTCCAGCTTTGATCCATTGCTGGCGATGAGCCGTGCTCCTTTGCAGGGGGAGATGCGCTCTTATTTTTTGAATTTCCAGCTTTTCTGCCCTGCTTTTTCCCCATCTTTGTGGTTTTATCTGTCTCTGGTCTTTGATGATGGTGACGTACTGATGGGGTTTTGGTGTAGGTGTCCTTCCTGTTTGATAGTTTTTCTTCTAACAGTCAGGGCCCTCAGCTGTAGGTCCGTTGGAGATTGCTTGAGGTCCACTCCAGACCCTGTTTGCCTGGGTATCAGCAGAAGAGGCTGCAGAAGATAGAATATTGCTGATCAACGAGTGTCCCTGTCTGATTCTTACTTTGGAAGCTCCTCTCAGGGGTGTACTCCACCGTGTGAGGTGTGGGGTGTCAGTCTGCCCCTAGTGGAGGACGTCTCCCAGTTAGGCTACTCAGGGGTCAGGGACCCACTTGAACAGGCAGTCTGTCCCTTCTCAGATCTCAACCTCCATGTTGGGAGATCCACTGCTCTCTTCAAAGCTGTCAGACAGAGTCGTTTGCATCTGCAGAGGTTTCTGCTGCTTTTGTTGTTGTTGTTGTTGTTGTTTAGCTGTCCCCTGTCCCCAGAGGTGGAATCTACAGAGACAGGCAGGTTTCCTTGAGCTGCTGTGAGCTCCACCCAGTTCGAGCTTCCCAGCGGCTTTTTTTACCTACTTAAGCCTCAGCAATGGCGAGCGCCCCTCCCCCAGGCTCGCTGCTGCCTTGTGGTTAGATCGCAGACTGCTGTGCTAGCAATGAGGGAGGCTCCGTGGGTGTGGGGCCCTCCCGGCCAGGTGTGGGATATAATCTCCTGGTGTGCCCGTTTGCTTAAAGCGCAGTATTGGGGTAGGAGTTACCCAATTTTCAGGTGTTGTGTGTCTCAGTTCCCCTGGCTAGGAAAAGGGATTTCCTTCCCCCTTGCACTTCCCAGGTTTGGCGATGCCTCGCCCTGCTTCAGCTCTTGGTTGGGCTACAGCAGCTGGCCAGCACCGATTGTCCGGCACTCCCTAGTGAGATGACCCCAGTACCTCAGTTGAAAATGCAGAAATCACTGGTCCTCTGTGTGGCTTGTGCCGGGAGTTGGAGACTGGAGCTGTTCCTATTCGGCCATCTTGCTCCACCGCCTCCTTAGTTGTTATTTTTTTAAAAATAAATGTGGGAATCGTTTTATTTGTTTCAATGCTTTTAACTTTTATTATCTTTTAGATATTATCATGAGACCATATATACCATTACTCCAAGTAGCTTGAAATATTCTTTTTAATCTCTTTTCTTAAGTATATTACTCTTATATTAATAATTATCTGTATTGAATATATACTAAGTGCCAGACACTTTACTAAAAGCCTACATTTAATCTGGATATCAGTTCATGAGATATAATTGTCTTCCACGTTTAACTAGTGAAGAAACAGGCTTAGCTAATTTTTCAAAGCATATACTTCTTGCTGAAATTGATATTTAAAACTTAGCCTATGTTAACCTCAAACTGTATTCTTTTTACTATACTGTATTGTCTTTTACATGCAAACTCTAAGATGATGTTAATACTTTTCTAAAAAGTTAAGAATTTTTGGTTTTGATTATGTGTTTAATGTTGTTGAGATTTCCTGACATCTTCCTATGGTTCCAACAGCATGCCTTAGATGAATGGAAGCCTCTGTCAGATTTTCTTGATAAATTCAAGTGCTTATTAGCATGAAAATTATCAAAAGTATCTATTCTAGAGTTTCTTAATAATTTTTACAAGTCTTTTTAAAACACGAAGACAAGGGGAAAAGAGCAAAGAAATTTTAAAAAGTTATATAATACTTGGGCTCTTATATAATATATATTATATATATATATATGATAATTGAGAACTTACCACATAAAATATAGTTAACTGGAGGTCTTATATGCATAATCCAGTTTGACATTTACAAAATTAAACCTGATATATCATATTGTTATTCTCACTTTAAAGACAGAAAAATAAAAGTTGGAGGATTGAAGATGTTTAATAAACTCATAGTGAATAAATAGGGTGAGGGCTGTTTTCATATCTTGCTATGTCTAAACTCAAAGTTTATATTCTTAATCATTATGCAACATTAGACAGAACCTATTATAAAAATTAACAAAACCATAAATGTGATTCAAATATTAAATTAGTTCTTGTACAATTTTTTAATTTTTTTTTCTTTTTGAGACTGAGTCTCGCTCTGTCGCCCAGGCTGGAGTTCAGTGGCTTGATCTCGGCTCACTGCAACCTCTGCCTCCCAGGTTCAAGTGATTCTCCTGCCTCAGCCTCCCGGCTGGGACTACAGGCATGTGCCACCACACCCAGCTAATTTTTGTATTTTTAGTAGAGACAGGATTTCACCATGTAGCCAGGACAGTCTCAATCCCTTGACCTCATGATGTGCCTGCCTCGGCCTCCCAAAGTGCTGGCGTGAGCCAACGTGTTATGTGTGTTAATAATTAAATATGTGCATTTTAAAATTTTCCCATTATTCTAGTTTTTGGAATAGTATATGTGCACAGTGTAACCTAACAAGATGCATTTATTGAAGGTGTATTATGTGCAAGGCAAGGCACAACTTGGTAACTACTAGTAACTCAGAGCTCTAATCCCTCTGCATTAGCACTCAGTATGCACACTGCAGAATTTGTAGTAAACCTGGGAAAACTTGAAATTATGAGATTTTTTCAGTTACAAAAAGTGAAAGGAAAGTTCTCTTAATTGAAAACTTGGTGAGTTCAAGCATTTTAAGATTAGTTGCTATATGATTGAACTGAACATTTAGAGATTGATATGAGGCTATTTTGAAATGAGTGAAATTAAATTGAAGTTGTCCATTCTGTTTCTAGAAGAATTTGACTATGATAGCATCATTATGCTATTCCTAACATCCATCTAAATCTCTCCAATAATATATTTTCTTTCTCAGGGTTATCACTAATTTTGAAAATAATGTGTGTGTATGAAGTGTGACTGCAGAGAAATTAGAACTCTCCAATAAAATCTTACAATATTCTGAATAAGGCCTAGCATTGTAGCTTATTATGTTTTGATGACTATTTTGTGGGATTGGACTTGGGCCAAAGGGACAAGCAAGAAAAACTTCAGGCTCTAAGAGGATTTGTATTATACTTTCCAAGGCATAAGACTCCATTTATGTTGAAAGAATGGTGCACTTGAATGGCATATGAATGAGGACATTTATTTTGTTTTGCCAATACCTATGCTTCAATTGACCTATATAGATATATAGTAAAATTCAAATTATAGTAACTAAGCACACTGCAAGACACAGACATGCATTGAAGCATAATTATGCTTAAAAAAACACTTGATATAATGTGCCCAGTCTACAAAGCTGGTGATGTGCCTATTTCCTTCACTGGAATTGTAAATTCTCCCTAGGATATGACACCTTATAACTATACACTTCATAAAGCAGGTGAAGCTCTAGAGGCCAGAGAGTTCACCAACTGACCTATGGTCATAACATCCTAGAGAGAAAAGCTGTAACAACTGTCCCTGTTGCTTCAGCCTGGCCCTAAATCTTCCTGATTTGTTCTAGGGAGAGATCATCCTGGCTCCTTAATTATTAGAGAAGTTGATGTTTTACTCTCAAGATGTTTTTATTTAAGTATTAAACAGCTACTTCTTGAGATTAGCCCCATAAATAGCAATAGACAGTGGAACTAGAGTTGAAGAACAAAGCCTGTATGTGTTACACATAAAAATTTGTGTTTTAAAAATGACTTATTAGTGTTTAACAGGGCCCTGGAACTTTCCTTTAAATCAGAAAATATAAATATCCTGCTGTATAAGAGATTATTGTAAACCCTGGGACAGTCTTCCGTGGCTGGTGTGTGGAAAAGCAACAGTGTGAAATTATTTGAAGACCACGTCAGGTAAAAGAAAAGGAGAAAATGCACTATAAAGGTGACGAGAGGAATGGCACAGATCTACTAGTTAGGAATGCATGTTACCTGTTTGCAAAACTTCTTTTTCTAGTATACACTTCCATATCTTATGTGGAGGAAGTGAAGGGGAAATGAAAACAATAATAAAAACAAAATTCCTAACGGATTCTACTGGCTTCTTGACTTGTAAATGACAATCCTCCAACTGACTAAAGTCATGATGACATGAGCTTCAGAGAGTTGAACAGTAAACAAAGACAAACTCATTTAGGTAAGTGGAAAGCAGTTGGAGAGCAATTGTAGGAGAGCAAAGAATATCTAATATGGCCAGATTTGTAATTTTGAGAACATGAAGGCTCAGGTATACATTCTGAGGTAGCGACAAAATGTCAGTAATAAAGCCTAGGACTTGGAAGAGTTCAGGTTGAGTGGATAAAGAGAGAACAAGGGAGAGACATACACAGAGAGTGCAGGTGAAGAGAGAGAGAGAGAGAGACAATGATACAGGGACTAGTGACCCAAGCAGAGAATCTGTACAAACCCATGCAGTGCTAAGTTTGCGTTTTCACTTAGAGGCGTGCAGGCTGCCAAATGTCAGTAAGGAAAATCTTGGGTAAGAATAGGCTGGGCGGGGTGGCTCAAGCCTGTAATCCCAGCACTTTGGGAGGCCGAGACGGGCGGATCACGAGGTCAGGAGATCGAGACCACCCTGGCTAACACGATGAAACCCGTCTCTACTAAAAAATACAAAAAACTAGCCGGGCGAGGTGGCGGGCGCCTGTAGTCCCAGCTACTCGGGAGGCTGAGGCAGGAGAATGGAGTAAACCCGGGAGGCGGAGCTTGCAGTGAGCTGAGATCCGGCCACTGCACTCCAGCCCAGGCGACAGAGCGAGACTCCGTCTCAAAAAAAAAAAAAGAATAGTTACCAGCTGAATTTTAAATGTAGAGCTATGGGAAGAGGTGACACAGAGTGGGGAAAGGGGACTCACAATAAACAGGACTAATATTTGCATGACATTTTAAAGGAAACTATAGGAACATTCATGTATCCCATGACAGGTGCTTATATGCAGTAATATTTTTGCTGTCCACATGTTACTTAGATTGGAACTTTTGTTTTCTTAATATACAAAGGGCCAGAAGCTTATCCTGGCTGCTTACACTGTTATCCAATGCCATTTACCTTGTGTGATGCATAATAGCTTATATGAATCCTATTTTCTTTGTGTTTGTGTACCTTTCTTTGAAGAGTATGATCTGTCTCAATAATTCCTTTATTTTTTTCTCTTAGTCCTTTTAACAGCAGCAGGGAATTTGTAGTGATGACAGGAGAAATATAAACATATACCTCTTTTCTATTGCTTTTCTGCTATTTAAAATATTTCTGTATGGAACTCTGAAACAAAAGAACAATTACCTGACAATTTCTTTCTGAGTCCTATATTCTGACTTTCATATCCAATCTCCTTTTATCATGCTATTCCCTCTCTTTTCTTCTGTCCTTGAGGATGGGAAAATTCATCAACACCCTAAATACCAGCCAGAGAGGAAAAAAGAGTCTGGATGGAGGCAGGACTTCTTTCAAAACTGAATCTCAAGCATTGATCACAGAGCAGCAGCAAAGAGACACTAGAAAAGAGTGGAGAGAGGAAAAACTAGCTGACATCTAAGGTCTCTTCCACTCAAATTCACTATAATTACACGAATGCAAGGAAGGGACGTTTCTGCAACATGATGCAAAAAATATTGACCTTAAATTTGATACATATGAACTTTCTAAATGGAGGGACAAGCTACCTCCTTGTTGCACTTATATGTGCACCATTCATTTCATTTTAATAAAAGTTTGTAAACATGAATGAATGCATGGGAAAGACCACCTCTTTATGAAAATGCAACATGGTTCAGAGAAAGTCTATTTACCAAAAACTGAATATATTTTTATACTGAAATCTTAATTTTTTTCTATTTTTATTTTTAATTTTGATAAAATATGCATAACATAAATTTACCATCTTTATCATTTTTAAGTATGTAGTTCAATAGTATTAAGTCCATTCACATTATTGTGCAACCAATTTCCAGAAGTCTTTTTATGTTGCAAAAATGAAACTCTATAGCCATTAAATAACAACTCCCCATTATCTCCTGCCCCCAGTCCCTAACAACCACCATTCTGCTTTCTGTCTCTATAAATTTAACGAGTCTAGCTATCTCACATAAATGGATTTGACATTTTGTGGCTGTCTTATTTCACTTAGAATAATGTCCTTAAGGTTTATTCTGTTATAGCATATGTCAGAATTTTCTAAAACTGAATAGCATTCCATTGTAGGTATATACTACATTTTGCTGGATAGAGACGGGTTTCTCCTACTTTTTGGCTATTGTGAATAATCTGCACTCTAGCCTGGCTAACATGGTGAAACCCCATGTCTACTAAAAATACAAAAAATTAGCTGGGCCTGGTGGCACACGCCTGTAGTCCCAGTTATTCGGGAGGCTGAGGCAGGAGACTCGCTTGAACCCAGGAGGTGGAGGTTGGAGTTAGCCAAGATCGCACCACTGCACTCCAGCCTGTGTGACAGAGTGAGATTCCGTCTCAAGAAACAAACAAACAAAAAGTTCTAAGTCTACCAAACAAGTTGTTTAGCATCACAGACATAGACAAAAACTATTGCCTGAATGACTCCCAACTTTTAAAAGCTACTGAATTAGAGCATATTATATATTGGAACACAGTGACAGTATATAACAGTATTACCTTGTGCTTTATTACAATGACTAATCTTAGCCACGAACATAGTTTCTGGTGCCTTTGTCTCACACATTTGAGAAAAATAGATATTAGTTTCCACTTTTCTGTGAACTCACTCATGACATCTCACCTTACTGTTTAAAAATAGAGCCAATATTAGGTTACTTCTAAAAGATGTTTTTGGCAATAACTACAATTTATTTGAAATCTTATTTCTACGAGCATCAGGATCATCTCACATTATCAGGCATTCTTACGTATTTCTAATATACTTAAAATTTATGTATATTTGATTAATATTCAATAAAGTTTTTATAAGATTACAATCCAGAGTTATGATTTACAAGTCACTTGATTTTTTCCTATTACATTTGGAGAGTGAATATTCAGAATGGATGAGATGTATGTAGGTTTAGCCATAGAAAAATTGTATAGAAGTAAAGGTATCTAGAAGACTGTCTAACAGAAGGAATCCAGATTTTCTCTGTAAAACCAGGATAAATAATAATAATAAAGTAACTATTTTGAGTAAATATAAATGAAGGAAAGAATTAGGTTCTATTGTAGGATCTTTGGTGGTTCCAGTTAGGATATGAAGGCTCTATAGCTATGATAGACTATTTTCAGAATGCCTTTCTCAGACAAAACTACACATTTTCGTGTCTGATAGATTAATTTTTGTCAGTCCTTCAGCTTGCGTGACTCTTGATCATTTAATCACTTTTATCATTAAAGATACCAGAATAAAATGAAACCCCCACGTTCACACAACAATCAATGGTAGAAACAAATGTTAAAATGCTTAGTCCATGATTGCCTAGTTCATTTTGTAGCTCTAGAAACACTCTATGTCATTTATCTCAAGCTGTTTTAAATTCTTCCATGGCGTTTCTCCTTAAGAATATGTTGTTTTTCCAGCACACCTTTTTTTTTTTTTTCCCAGAGGGAAATACAAATTAATTTCTTGCTAGTGTTGTGATAGTTCTACTTTCATTTATGTCACATGCATTTTATAAATCCTACAGGTTTGCTTTGGATTGTTTATAGAAATATACTGAGAAGAAAAGGAAATGATTGCTAAGCTGGATTTCAGTCATGGAGTAATCAGAGACTTTCATGGAGTTCATTTTATTCCTTATTTATGATTTATAGTTGTTTTTTTTTTTTTTAACTGCCTGCAAGGTACATGAAGGAGAATAAGCCAGAACACTATGATAATATACATAAATGTTTATTCAAGTGTGTTATTTTCGCCTGATAACAATGTTTTTTCAAAAAGTTTTCTCTATTGGAGCATATTTTTCAGAGCAACAGAACAACTCACTTGATTTTTTCCCTTTGCTTTGTTTTGCTTGTATTTAGTTTGTTGTTGTTGTTGTTGTTGTTGTTTAAATTACAAAAGAAGAGGCAAAAGTTTTATTCTCCCAAAAGAAAGTGCACTCACTACAACTTCATCATGCTGTAAGTTGAAAAGTAGGAGAATGTAGTAATTATGCTGTTACTGCTGTTTCCCAAAGGGCACAGGCAAAAGGTAAACATGAGTAAACAATCAGGCTTAACACATAATCTAAAGCATAAAAGAGCCTTACACAGTGCTGAAATTTATAGCACCATTCTCAAAATCAAAATCTGCGTGTATAGTGAGGGGTGTGTTTGTGTGTTTTTATTCTTGAATAAACTCCCATGAGATACTAACACCCAATGAGTTGAAAAGTGAAACTTTCAAACAATAGTAAACAGTGAATAACTGTTTTGACTGAGATGCACCAATTTTTTTGGGTTGAACAATTATATCTGATATAAATATGCACCAGAATGAGGAAATCTGTGGGTCCAATGATACGCCACAACATCTCTCTCTCAATGATATCAAAAGCATACACGGTGAAAGGTATGCCAGTAACACTGTAATCCCAGATACTAGCTGGTGGCTGTGTTCAAATAGCAGTGAAGTTTAAAGCCCTTGGACTCTGGAATCAGAATGCCAGACTTAATTATGGCTCTGTATTGTCTAGCTGCTTGATCTTAGGTGAGCTGCTTAAACTTTGTGATACTCAATTTTCTTTTCTATAAAATGTGTATATTGACAGTACTTACCTTATTTTTGTTGTTGGGATTAAATATGCTATTTAGCTATAAAGTGTATTAAAAGACTTAGTATGATGCCTGGCACTTACTACTTAGTAAAATAAGCTTAGTAAAATAAGTTTTGGATATACTAGAATACAAAATGATTTCCTTGGTGATTAAAGGAAAGATCTCCAGTGACTCACTAAAACAAAACAAAGTAATGCAGCAAGTGAATTAGGGAAAGAAAGAAACCGAGAGATGTTTTAAATGTTTAGCAATCTCTGGTTTCAGCAGAAGAAAAGTATTACCTTATTATGACAGAATTATAGCTTAGCTCAGGGCAGACTACAGACTGCTTGTGGAATCTTTGTGACAGAAACCACAAGTTAGATATCACTGGGTTTAACAGCAAGAATTCTATAGGGGATTAATTTTTTTAATTTTATTTTATATTAAGTTCCTGAGTACATGTGCAGGATGTGCAGACTTGTTACATAGGTAAAAGTGTGCCATGGTGGCTTGCTGCACCTATCAATCCATCCCCTAAGTATTAAACCCAGTATACATTAGCTATTTTTCCTGATGCTCTCCCTCCCTCCCATCCCTGGGCAGGCCTCCCAGTGTGTTGTTTCCCTCCCTGTGACCGTGTGTTCTCATTGTTCAGTTCCCACTTACGAGTAAGAACACATGGTGTTTGGTTTTCTGTTCTTGCATTAGTTTGCTGAGGATAATGGCTTCCAGTTCCAACCATGTTCCTGGAAAGAACACAATCTCGTTCCTTTTTATGGCTGCATAATATTCCCTGGTGTACATGATACCACATTTTCTTTATCTAGTCTATCATTGATGGACATTTGGGTTGATTCCATGAATTTGCTATTGTGAATAGTGTTGCAATGAACATACACATGCGTATATCCTTATAATATAATAATTTATATTCCTTTGGGTATACCAGTAGTGGGATTGCTAGGTCAAATAGTATTTCTGGTTCTAGATCTTTGAGGAATTGCCACACTGTCTTCTACAATGGTTGAACTAATTTGTATTCCCATTAACAGTGTAAAAGCATTCCTATTTCTCTGCAGCCCTGCCAACATCTGTTTTTCCTTGACTTTTTAGTAATCATCATTCTGATTGGCATGAGATGGTATCTCGTTGTGGTTTTGATTTGCATTTCTCTAATGATCAGTGATGTTGAGCTTTTTTTTCATGTTAGTAAACCACATAAATGTTTTCTTTTGAGAAATGTCTGTTCATGTCCTTTGCCCAGTTTCTGATGGGATTGTTTGTTTTTTCACGTGTTAATTTGTTTAAGTTCCTTGCTGGATATTAGACCTTTATCAGATGGATAAGTTGCAAAAATTTTCTCCTGTTCTGTAATTTGCCTGTTCACTACGATGATAATTTTTTTTTTTCTGTGCAGAAACTCTTTAGTTTAATTAAATCCTATTTGTCAATTTTTGCTTTTGTTGCAATTGCTTTTGACATTTTCATCATGAAATCTTTGCCCATGCCTATGTCTTGAATGCTGATGCCTAGATTCTCTTGTAGGATTTTTATAGTTTTGGGCTTTACATTTAAGTCTTTAATAAGAATTTTTTTTTTCTTTTTGGTTTTTTGTTTTTCCAAATGTTAAATTTATAATGATGTAGTACCCATTGCTTAACATTTGCTTTTTGGTATTGAACAGTGCATTTAATGCATGCCAATTTTCATGGAAGTGTGATATAAGAGTAAATATTTTGACAATAATAGCAGCAACAAAAACAGTTCCATAGACAAACTGTATTCCCTTAATGCATATGAATGTTAATATCTATTGTTTTTCTTCAATCTAGCCTATATCATTCTATATTTTCTGATGGCTTCACCATAACCGGACTTCTCCACAGCAATATTCAATGCTATGCTAGAAGACAGCATAGCAGCACCTCTTTTGTAAGATAAAGGCAACATACGTTTTTGAAGACCACATGCAAGACCACAGATAATGTAATTACACTGAAATCTTTCTGAAGACATTACTAGAGGCTAATATTCAGACAATCAAGAAATTAATAGAAAAGCTTCCTGAAAAGCATCACGAATACAAGACTCTGATGTTAGAACTGCAATGCTATGACTATAGGGCTACAAGTGGAAGATTAAGAATATTAGAATTTTTATTCCATGACTATAAATAAACTAGCCATGAAATAAAATATACCCTTGAAACTGATAAACTAGTAATATAAGTACAAGTATATTTAACAGTAAAATGTTAAATACTAATAAAGGTAATATAATCTGCTAAAATTGATGGTGAAGGAGAGACAAATTGAGAAAAAAGAAAACTTATTCTATATACTTTCATCACTGGTCATGCAGTATGATGAAAGGAATTATATAAGTAATTTTTTTTTTTAGACAGTCTCGCTCTGTCACCCAGGCTGGAGTGCAGGGCGTGATCTTGGCTCATTATAACCTCCACCTCCTGGGTTCAAGCAGTTATCCTCTCTCAGCCTCCCAAGTAGCTAGGATTACAGGCGTGAGCCACCATGCCTGGATAATTTTTGTATTTTTAGTAGAGACGGGGTTTTACCATGTTGGCCAGGATGGTCTCAAACTCCTGACCTCAGGTGATCTACCTGCCTCGGCCTCCCAAAGTTCTGGTATTAAAGATGTGAGCCACCACTCCTGGCCATAAGTAATTATTTAAGTGTACAATTCTGATAAACTTTGTAGTCTTTACGTTAAATCATAATGGTAGAAATAACCACTTGAAGATCACTCTTCCTTTTATCTAGAAAAAAAATCTTGCAAATGACCAGGAATACACACATACAGGTGCCCTCCACCACACCCAGATAATTTTTGTATTTTTAGTAGAGATGGGGTTTCATCATCTTGGTCAGGCTGGTCTTGAACTCCTGACCTTGTGGTCCACCCACCTCAGCCTCCAAAAGTGCTGGGATTACAGGCGTGAGCCATTTCTCAGACTGGTAAACATCTAAAGATCGACAACATGCTACACGGACAAATGTATTCAGAAACAGTATAAATTGGTATGGTTTATATGAGGTGCAATTTAGCAGTATATTGCAAAGATAAGAATAAATACATTCTTTAACCTGGCAATTCAATTTCAAAAAAATTATCCTGTGAATTCCAACATGTTTTAAATGACATGTGTACAAGTTGTTCATTGTAGCATAGTTGGTAATAGCAAAAGATTGAAAATAGTAAAATGTTTATCAATAGAGGACTAATTAAATAAATAATAAAATCACATAACGGAAGAGGAAAAGTATAGGAAATTTCGTTTTATGTATTTATATGAAACAATGTTGAAGATACATATCTTAGTCTGTTCAGTCTTCTATAATAAAATATTGTAAACTGGGTAACTTACGAAGAGCATAAATTTATTTCTCAGAATTCTAGAACCCGAAAAATCCAAAATCAGGTGCAGGAATGTTTGCTGTCAGGTGAGGCCCACTTCCTGATTCATAGATGGTGCTTTCTTGCTGTGACCTTGCAGGATGGAAGGGGTAAGGAGTCTTTCTCAGGTCACTTTTTAAGGGCTCTGATTCTATTTACAAAAGCATGACCATCAATTTCCCAAATGTTCTACCACTTAATAGGGGTTAGGATTTCACCACATGAATTTTGGAAGGACACAGACATTTAGATCATAGCATATAATAGATTAAAAAAGAAATGGACAGAAGAGTGCAAGCTAGCATTAAAGCAAAATGTAAAAAGAAAATTGCTTGTATGAGTATTAAATATCATCAGATGCATGTCTAAACACCTGCATAGTAATTTATTCTAGGGAGGAGAACTGAATGGTAAGTGCAGAGGTAGGGAGGAAATTTTATTTTTGACCCTTTTTGTACATTTTTGAGTGTCATAGCAGTAGTACTTACTATGTTTAAAATAAATTTAAATTAAAGAACAAAAAGAGGCATTCATTTTTGTTATCTGTGATCTCAATGAAAATGGTTCACTAAAGTAGTTTGAATGGAGTAGGTTGAGGGGAAAATAGAGATTGAGAAATAGAAGAAAGGATAATAAAATGTAAGAACAGAAACATATTTTAATAAGTTTGTCTGTGTTTGAGGTTATAAATAAGGGTAATATGGTTAGAAAATTTCTTTAGATATATAACATCAATAGATAGTGAGATAAGTATAGATAATAAAGAAAGATAAATAATACTTCAGTATATGTTCATGTTGGTGGGGAGATTATCCAATATTTAGAATATACATTTTTTGAGTCTAAGAGGCTATTTATTAAAAATAATGACATTGGTTTTTAACACTGGATTTTTTTTTCTGATAGGAATTAGATAAAACTACTTGCTATCTATTTAGATCACTTTTATTTGGTGCCAGTAAGAATATTTTATATGCATCCATTTCTATAATGAAGGGGGAAGAGGATAACTGAGTAGATCAAACAAAGCTGCCTGATCATGCGACGAGGCAATCCTGGTGGGCAGACAGCATGGTGTACAGTCTCCTCC
Organism: Colobus angolensis palliatus; assembly: GCF_000951035.1. Taxonomy (NCBI): domain Eukaryota; kingdom Metazoa; phylum Chordata; class Mammalia; order Primates; family Cercopithecidae; genus Colobus; species Colobus angolensis. The sequence continues at coordinate 1,764,147 of NW_012122709.1, forward strand.
CTGACGTCCCTGCTACTTTCAGATTCCACCAATAACCATATTGTCTGCGGGTTGAAGGAGTGAGAAATGAGGGAGTGGCACTCTGTAGGTCTACCACCACCAAACAAATGGAAAACAGTTATTATGTGAAAAAGAGAGATGGAGAAACGTTATGAAATGCTTCTATTTCAAGACTTATAATTATGTAGAAATGTATTTTGCTTTCCATTCCAACATACATTCTACTCCTGCTCATCTGTAACTCTCGGGAAAATTTATTTTGCTTATTGCATCTGCCTCTCACCATCCAATTCACACCCAACCCCAACCATGATCACCCACACCCAAATGTCCTCTCTACTCCTACTTCTTTTTGATGTGCTCTTCTTTGGCTTTCTATTTCCATCATGTAAAACTTATTCCACTTTCTCACCTTGTCCTCCTCTAACATGTCATATCCTACTGCCCACACCAGCAGTCTCTCTACTGTCTTCTACTCCAAGTTCACTTTTGGACCACTCAACTGACAACATAGGAAATTGAGTAGAGCTACAGCATAACATTTTAGCAGATAAATACTACACATAGTGCAGCATCTAGCACACTTCCCGTGAATTGAGCAGGGTTAGTCGATGTTATTTTAAATAATTAATAAATTTCAGGAGATGGAGATTTTTGCTTAATTGAAAACTACTCTGTTAACAAAGCTGCCTACAGACAATCAGCCTCTTTTTATTTTATTTTATTTTTATTTTTCAAAGTAGGATTTTCATTCTGGACAACTAACTCCTGGTTTACTGCAATAGAAATTTCTTCATTAAGTAGGCAGTTGCTCTGAAAGATGCCTAAAATCCTTTCCAAATTTTAAATTTGTAATCACTTAGATTCCTTTTCTACCTATCGTTGAAGTTGAGTCCTGTATCTATCTGCCTTGCTTGTGAAGAAGTCAAACTGTTTATAGTAAAGTGATTTATTTTTTATGTGAGATATTAGTTCTATATCAAAATATTCCTACCTTCAAAAATAGTTAACCAGGTCGGGCACAGTGGCTCATGCTTGTCATCCCAGCACTTTGGGAGGCCAAGGCAGGCAGATCACGAGGTCAGGAGATTGAGACCATCCTGGCCAAACATTCTGAAACCCCTTCTCTACTGAAAACACAAAAATTAACCTGGTGTGGTGGTGCGCACCTGTAATCCCAGCTATTGAAGAGGTTGAGGCAGGAGAATCACTTAAAGCTAGGAGGCGGAGGTTGCAGTGAGCTGAGATCAAGCCACTGTACTCCAGCCTGGTGACAGAGTGAGACTCCCCCTCAAAAAAAAAAAAAAAAAGAAAAAAGAAGAAAGATTAACAAGCTTAAATATTCAACTAGCTTTTTCTGGAGGGGTTTTACTGAAATGAGTTTAGACAGAGACTGCACAGGCCTCCAGCACTGCAAGGGCAACCCAGAAGAAAGACAACTTGCTAAGCCTTTCAAAAGAATGGGGAAGTATTGGTTCCAGACCTGCTGCAGAGAGAGGCTCAAAGGGACTCGGCACTGGCAGAACAAAGAAACCTAGGAGGGAAGCTTTGCTCCAAAAGAGAGGTTTTGCTTCAGGAGAAGACTGTCCCAAGGAAAGGGAGACTGGCTGTTTCAAACTCAAAAAAGCTGATCTTATGGCTCTTAGCAAAATAGTGAGTAGAAAAGAAATATTAACTTGAATCCAGCTGAGAGAAGTGGATCAAAGTAAACCTACTGCCTGTCTAGGAAAAGCAATGACTGTTTCTTGTACTTAGCTTTTGCCTGCTTTTCTTTCATTCTATAGTTTCCATTTTTCTATTATTTATGGTTGATAAATGTGCTTTGATTCTATAATCTCTTCTTGTTTGTTTCCTCTACATCATTCATATTTAATTCCAGGAACATTTGTGGATGTCTGTTATGGAGGAGACACTACACAAAGCACTGCAGTTTACAAAATGAGTAGGACGTGGCCCTTTCTCATATGAACCTGTTAGCCTAGTATGTAGACACACAACTCAAGGCAGTAACAGTGAGCGGTTAAAAGGCACAGGCTTTTGGAATAAGAGAGAGAGACAGAGAGAGAGAGAGATTCACATTCTGATTTTATCATCTACATTATTTAAAGGATTAATTTTAGTAACTTGGATTCTTGTCTTCAGTTTCTTTATTTGTAAAATGTGGATATGTCTCATGGATTATAAATTAAAGATTAAATGAGATAATGTATGTATATATATAAAGCAAAAAAAAAGTGCCCAACACATAAAACATTTTAAGTAAGGGTTAACTACTGTGACTATTTCCACCATTACTGCCACCATAATTACTCTAGAAAGATGCTATGGCATCATTTGTATATATTACAATTAATATTATCTGGAAGAGGACTGGAGAAGATACTGGGAAGGATATTTCTGACTCAGGCCTTGAAGGATTAAACCATTTCTTTGTTGCAAAGAAGGCAAAGGCATTTCTAGCAGAAAATATGAGGAAACATATTTGAGAAACTTTATTGAGTGCTAAAAGATCCTGGTCTCAGTTGTAAATGGCATTAAGCCAGATAGATATCTGCTTTCCTCTCAGATACATTTTTGACTTCTTTCTACCCTGCTTTCTGCTCCAAGAATTGACCTGTGTGGACGGTATCAATAGGTTCTTATGGTTCCAGCCAATGGGAGTCCCCAAGACAATACTAGAGAGAGGGAGAAAACAAATCAAGATGTTATTTCCCAAGTTCCCTCCCTAGGAGGTAGTCTTGGGCCAGTTGTGTCCAATGATAAATATGTTCACTATTCCTCATATTGTGACCTGTTCTACCCCTGAGTCTCTTCGTATCTAGGTTCCTTACCTTCTTGCCTTGGGTCTAGTTTGGCAACAAATCTTCTGTTGAAAGGTTCAGGTTCTTGGATGATTCCTTTATAGAAAGAGTGTCCAATCTTTTGGCTTCCCTGGACCACACTGGAAGAAGAATTGTCTTAGGCCACACATAAAATACACTAATGGTGGCTAATGGGCTAAAAAAATTCATGAAAATATCTCACAATGTTTTAAGAAATTTTACAAATTTGTGTTGGGCCAAAGGTTGGACAAGCTTGCTTTATAATATCCCGTTTTCTGTCTGCTACATTATAATTCACATTTTTGTAACTAAACTCTTGTAGAGTTTTACTGATATGAGTATACTTTCCATTTCCTGTTACAACTTTTCTTATAGAAGTACCGATGGCTTTATTAAAACTTTGTGCATTCTATCATAAAACAAACATCTATCAAGTGCTTATCAGGGTGCTACTAAACACTGCCTGGTCTCATGGAGTTTACAATCTAGTGTATGACATATACAAGTAAATAGTAATGACAAAGTAGTATAACAGATGTTAAAAGAAAGGATGTAAAGGTGCTTAGGAACGTATCGCAATGACATGTGACCTGGATATAACTGGGTGACAAGTATGCAATATGCGGTTTGTTCAGTGAAAAAGAAAGTGTAGAGCATAATGGAAGTGAGAATACAGACATTTAGTGTACAGTAAAATGGTGCTACACTTTGGGAATGGTAATGAATGACAAAGAATGAAACACAGGGAATCTAGCTGTACACATTTTGTCCAAAGAATTAATCACAGAAGCCCTGTGATGAGAATGGTCCATTAAACCTCGACCTGAACTGATTTGGATGTGGTCCTGGTCTTAGGGGGATTTGGGGATGCACTGACCTCATTGGATAGAGTCAACTGTCTCTCCTAATTGGTGGACAGAAGACCTGGGCTACAATATGTATCTGCAAAGTGCAATCTTAAGTCCTCTTACTCAAATTTATCTTCTATATCTCAGAAACAATATTATCTCCTACTCCTCTACCATTGTTTATCACTTTTGACTTTAAACTGTTTCAAATTAATGGTTGATACCTGTTTTATTGAGGGTTCTCCAGAGCAACAAGACCAATAGGATGTATAAATACTTATTTGAAGGAATTTGCTCATGTGATTGTGGAAGCTGGTAAATCTGAGACCAGCAAGCTGGAGACCCAGGAAAAATTTGATTTTATAGTCTTGAGTCTAAAGGAAGATCAGAGACAGAATTCCTTCTTCTTCAGGGGGACCTCAGTCTTTTCTCTTAAGGCCTTTGATGGATGGGATGAGACTTACCCACATTATGTAGGGTAAACTGTTTTACTCAGTCTGTTAATGTAAACATTAATTACATCTAAAAACATTTTCACAGCCACATCTAGACTAGTGTTTGACCAAACAACTTGGTATCATTGCCTAGGCATGTTGACACATAAACGTAACCTTCACAATGCCTATGACCTCCATGTCTTCTCTACCTGTTTCCTTGCTCAACCTTTAGCATTCTGGTCCCAACAATCTCAATTACTTTTTCAAAGGGCATAAAGGAGGTGTGTTTTTTTATGAGAGTCTCATTACACTGTTGACCAGGCTGGAGTGCAATGGTGCGATCTTGCTCTGCCTCCCAGGTTCAAGTGATCCTCCTGCCTCAGCCTCCCGAGTAGGTGGGATTACTGGTGCCCGTCACCATGCCTGGCTAATTTTTTTGTGTTTTTTAGTAGAGATGGGATTTCACCATGCTGGCCAGGCTGGTCTCGAATTCCTGACCTCGTGATCTGCCCACCTCAGCCTCCCAGAGTGCTGGGATTACAGGCATGAGCCACTGCACCTGGCCCAAAGGAATTTTTTAAATACTAATTCTAGTGACTTTTTGACTACTCTGGGCCTTTTGGTAACTTCTGGTATGCTTGGTCACCTCTGCCCTCATGCAATCAATCCTTTCTTTTTTATTTCTAGTCAATACCAGGTCTTTCTTACTGCGTATCTGATCAACTATGGGCATCCCCCAAGGCTTCGTTCTTAGTTTGGAGTTCTCTCCTTCTAATTCCCATTTTTGGAGAACACATTTATTATATTGGTTTCAACAGTTAAATTTGTGCCTGTGACTTTCAAATTTTCTTGTGTCATGAACTCTCATCCAGGAGTTGTCTTTGTACTATTAAACTTTTTTATCCAATTACAATTGGTAAATTACATCCAATTTACCAGTAAAATTGACTGTTTTTTCCCCTATAGCTTCTTGCTGTCTCTTCTAACCTATGATTGGCTATAAAATAAGTCCATCTTAAACAACTTTGATTATATAACTCTTCTGATTCAAAATCACAATCACTCTTACTTCAAGTCCAAGCTACCTTACCTACTTGTCAATGTCTTTTATAATTTCACTACCTGTCTGATCTTTTATGCTTTTACTTTACAACATGCTCTGATTAGGTAAATTCACTCACTGCCATCAAATTCATTTTGTCCATTCTTGATTAGGTAATCATTCCTATGTTGGGTGCTGAGAATGCAGAAATGAACAAAACATGGTCTTTGCACCTTAGGTCCTGACAGTAGCAGATCAGTGCCAGATATGCAGGAAGTCAGTGGAGGACTTATCTGCATACAGCTCCTGCTAATACAATTCAGCCTATGACTAAGCATTTTAGTAGTTGTATAAACCAGATTTAGTGTGCAAGTGACTTTTCTAATAGGGGAGTAAAGTGTAAAATGAAGGTCAGTAGAAGTCAGGGATCAATGTGTACCCATACAAATAAACATTGGTTTCACTCTTTCTCACACACATTCTCAGTTTTCGCTAGTCCCATGTTATTTTAATAGGTTAAAGAGAGTCAGCTTTGCAACAGCTCTAGAGGGATTAGGCTGAACTGAGGGTGGCGGTTTATGAATGGCTATTCAAAATTGTGTAGTTCCATATACACAATGACACTCAAGTCAGAGAAAGCCCCGCTCTTTCTCATCTGTCTCTGTAAGGATTCCCTCTTCAGAATGTTTTATTTCTCTTGCCAAGTACTTAAATTTGACCTGCCCTTTAAAGCCCAGCTCAATAATTACTTCTTTGATAAAACTTGTTTGTTTGTTCCTTGCCTGATTAGTCTGGCTGTCATTGATCTTTTTCTATAAACAAACATTTAATTTAATATTCAATGATTTTCTAATGTTATTATTTGTACTTATTTTATTTGTGTTAGTCTTATTTGTTCTAACTAAGTGATAAGTACTTCAGGACAGGGACAATGCCTTATATTTATTCTTACCCTCTAACAGTACTAGCATAGTGCTCAGAAGGTAGTAGATGCTCAGTAAATTAGTTGACTAATTTTTTTTTTTTTTTTTGTATAAAAGGAGTAGTGAGGAGTATAGAACCAATACTTATTGAACATCTAATATGTTCCAGGCACAATGGGAGCATATTATATATAATGTCTAACTTAATTTATTAAGTTAGAGTGAGGGAGATATTCTCATTCCCAGTTTTTAGATGAGAAAGCAGAGACTTCCAGAGGTTAAACAATTTGGCTAGGGTTATCATAATTTGTCATTGTCTGATCCAGTCTTTGAATGTAGGTCTGTCTAAATTCAAAGCTCATGTGTTCCCAAATCTATTATGCTGCCTTCTTCTTATACACTCGTCCCATAGTGGATACTAAAATGTGCTGTCCAGATTTCCCCTTGAGGACTGAGGGGGCCATTTTTCCCAGGATTTGGGAGAGTTTGTGGTTGAAAGTGTTGTATCCATCTCTGGGACTTGACCTCAGTTGAAGAGAGCATCTTCACCTAAGGGGATGTCCCCTTCCCAGAGCAATTCACATCCACTGATTGATCCATGTCAGGGTATAAAGGCCTACCTCTTGTGCCATTTTGGCATTACTTTGAATAGCATCTCGACTCCAGAGATCTTGACAGTATTGGCTAAGACTGGGCCTACATTACACTTCAACTCTCCCCTCTACCCAGTCCTTCTCTCTTCACTATGATACCTATCTATGTATCTGAAGGACTACCCTCAATAAACTTCTATGAAAATCTCTGCTTTAGAGATTGCTTTGCAAGGAACTGACCTGCAGCCTACATCATGTTGCAAACTAAATGATTATCAGAAGTATGTGACATGTTCTTGTGTGTTCCTCATGAAGCATGCTATCATACTTTCACAGAAACTTTCAATACCTACCGTGAACGCTAAAGCTAGGTGTAAGGTTGTATTGGTCCATTTTTAACACTGCTATAGAGAACTGCCTGAGACTGGGTAATCTATAAGGAAAAGAAGTTAAATTGACTCACAGTCCACATAGCTGGGAGGCCTCAGGAAACTTACAATCACGGTGTAAGGCAAAAGGGAAGAAAGACACAGCTTACTTGGCAGCAGGAGAGAGAGCATGCAGAGGAAACCGCCACTTTTAAACCATCAGACCTCATGAGAACCCCCTCACTATCATAATAACAGCATAGGGGAAACTATCCCTGTGATCCAATCACCTCCCACCTGTTCCCCCTCTGGACACGTTGGGAATTACAATTAGAGATGAGATTTGGGTGGGGACACAGAGTCAAACCATACCAAAGGTGTTACTACTGCTGTACTTTTCTCCCTCCTTACTTTCAAGTCCAAGCAAAATAAATTCTTACCGTGAACAGGGAGGCACAGACTTTGTTGTCTTCCTCCCACAAAGCGATTCCCTGAAACTGATGCAAATTGTATAGCTACTAAGCATGACAGTATTTGTGAGCTGATTTTCTCAGAAAATGGAAGTAGAATTCTCGTTCAAATTATTTGAGACTATCCAGAACATGTGAGGGGAATGACTGACTCATTGCAGTTGCAAGAAATATTTACACTGATCCTTTTCCAATTCTGATGACATTTGATTAAAACCAGAGTCTTCATTTTTAAAGTTATAATTTTTGGCATATGATTAAATTCCAACTTTTACCTTTTACATAAAGATTATAAAAATAATCTCTAAGTTACTGCCTGGGAATCTGACGTGTTTTTGATTTCGACTCTTTCATGTTTTTGTTACAACAGACCATCAGTGAATGCTTAGCTCTAATTGCACATTCTCCTTGCACCTAGAATACTACCATGCATATGCATATGCAGTTGTTTTTTAGGCCATGGTTGGAATATTACCAAAAATAGAAAAGTCAATTTTCAGTTGTCAGTCAGTATGTAGAGCACAGCCTACTAATAAAAGTTAGCTGGTGACTATCAAGGCACCAGAATTTAAATTTGAGGGCAAAGCAGATATGTGTACTGAGAAATGGCTTTCTGAATTCCTTAGGGAGCAATGTACCCTTTACCCAGACAGAAGCTTTATGTAGAGAAAATGTGAGATAAGGAAAAAAACTAGTGTAAACCAAAACAACTCTCCACCCGTAGAAACCCAACTCCTGGACAGACAACTAAAAGTAAAGACAGATATAAGAGAGGGAAAGAGAGCCAAAATAAGTGTATGTAAATCTGTAAGTCTTGGTTTTTTATTTTATTTTTCATTTGATTAAATGGATCTGAATAAACCAATGAAAGATTTGCCTCTAATTGCCCATTTTGGTTTCATCTAGGAGCTTCTGATGTTTCCTAGCTGGTAATTTGTTGTTCCTGGGTCTTTAGATTTCACTTTACTGAGTCTTTGGATTTTGTGTTCTGTCTTTTTCTTACATGATGTCCCTTCCTCCAGACATGTTACAGTAAGAGCTGACAGCTGTGCTGTCATCCCTTGACATGGCTTTAGCAGCCAATCACAGGCAAGCTTTTATATGGTAATCTCATCCCATGTAGCATAATTGATCATCAGATTCAGTATCATTGAGGAGAAAAGAATAGAGGAGCCAATTGTGCATTATTATATGCCAGACAACATAGTACAAAGGGTACCTATCTAGGTTGGTTATTGCTGGTGTAGCTTGGAGCTTTAAAGCTTTCAGCACCTTGTTCAGAAGCAAGAAAAGAGCCAACACAAGCCCTGGGAAGCCGACAAGGGTGACAAGCATTAATAGTGCCATTATCTCAAGATAATGCTAAGCTGATAAAATATTTGGCCATGGTCTAGGTTTTTATTTCCCATGGAAATATGGGTTTCAAATACTGCAATCTATCACAGAATCTCAAGGGAACTGCACATTTTGTAATGTATTAAATTCATGTAAACTGCCACTATGAAGACAGGAAATCTAATTTAGGGAAAATATTCCAGCATAATAAGGAGGTTAAACTGAGGTGGCCACATTAGGGACACACTGGCTTTCTGGCTTACTATTTTCTTAATCAAAGAACATGTCAGTGGGAAGGCCACCAAAAATGATATGGGATTCATAGCTGTCAGTTATTAGATGCACACAACAGGTAAATTAATATTTGGTGATAGGCTTCTGGTGCATGGGGCTTGACAGATTTGGCACTACAAATGAGATCAGATTCTTTGTCATAGTCAACCAAATATAACTATTCCCTGCTTGTCACTAGGCTGTTCAGGAGTCCACATTAACTCTTTCAGGCCACCAAGAGCCTCTTCAGATTGTTTTTTTTTTTCCCTTGAAATTCACCAGTCACTGAGAAAATTGGTGGAAAGAGTTACTGGCCTGTAGTTTTTTAACTGTATAACCAGGGCTTTGAACTGGAAGAGACCATATGGACTCTGATAACACAAAACCTCCTCTCCAGATCCCTAGAGATGTAGGGAATTGCCACAGATCACACTTCTTGCTAGTGGCAGAGTAGGGAGTTAAACTCATTTCCACTCAATTGAGTGCAATTTATTTAAAAAGAATAATTTGTGGAGTACTTTGATGCACATACTCTACTTTGAGCATAACCAAACTCTGTGAGAAAGACACAGAAAAAAACAAAGACCCAGTGGCGAAGTGACTTACTTAATGTCAAGCAAAGTTGGAAGTATAACCTGGTTCCTCTGATTCTGAACTTCATGCTCTTCTTACTACACTGTCTACTGCCTATGTGAAAACTAAGATTACTTGCTGATAAAAGTTTCCCTTGGGTTAATACATTTCCCTTATTATTTTGCTCTTTTCCTAATTTAAAAAAGGTGAATGTCTACTTTTTTTCACAAAAATTTCAGTGTTATTTAACCGAAATTTAAACACAGGTTTAAGCAAGTCCTTCTCCTCTTCCTCCTCCTTCTTTTCTTCCCCCACCTCCCCCTCCACCTCCCACTCCTTCTTTTTTTCAGACTAGGAGACTAATACATCCTAGTGGATATATTAGTTTACTGATCCATTTTATGCTTACTTCCTGCACTATTCCTTTTAGAATGTATATGCAGTCTTCATTGTCTATTTGCATATCATTTAAAGTTTATCAACTTCTAAAGGTTATTGAGTCTTACAGACTGTTCTTTATATAATCATTGTTCATGTCAAATGCAGACGTAGTTGTTAGTTTTACAATCATCCGAGAAATGTAAAAATGAAAACTTACCATTTTTATTTTTAATATAAATGAGTGACATCTCTTACTATAACTGTCAGAAGTCCTGCAGCACACACTATCAGATGATATCACAAAGAGGCCAACACATTCATATTAAACTCAGGCTTGCTGAATTATATCAGTCATCAGTTATGAAGGGACAATTTTCCCCCGACCCACAAGGGCCTGTTTAGCAAATGAACCCTTTCCTATTCAGAAGCTCTAGCTTAGACTCATTATCATCAAGGCCACTAATGATAACATTCAATGGACACAAACATTTTTGCTCAGATAAAAGACACTATAATTGTTTTAGACAATTCAAGTGGATTCAAGCCTTGTGGGCCTTTTTATTTTTTAAAGTGGGAACCTCTTAAACAGAGACAAAGTATTCTATGAAGATAGAGCTATCATGATCTTATTTTGAACAAGAGTAGGAATGTTTGAAAGGGTGCAGTATGCCAGGAGCTTTACTTGTAAGACAGAGAAAATAATGTTCTGATCTATACCAAACTAAAGTTTCGGGTGTGTAACCATCCATTCCTTCTACCTCAGCTACAAGTTCTACAAGATTAACCAAAGCTCAGGCACATAGCTATAACACTGATGGAGTTTCCTGGGCTGTTGCTATTCCTAGGATCCCTGAGGAAGCATCTAACTGCAGCAGCAGCAAAGACATTCTTAAGACACACTGGTGTTTGTTTGAGTCTCAGCAGGTGGAACAGTGGGGGCTGTTATAAGAAGGTTAAAGAATATTCTTAAGCTTGATAAGTTTGAATAAACATTAGGCAATGTCTGTGTGATTCAGAAACAAACAGATTGAAAAATAGTCTACAAAAAAGTGCCTAATGAAGTCACCAAACTGAATCCATTATGGTGGCATTGCATTTATAACACAGTGTGTCTACTCTACCTGCCCAGCTAAAGGCAAAACACATACACATATACATACACACAGACATAATAATCAATTTTATAACTAACTGTATCTCACCTGGCATTCTACTTGATGAAAGAATGCCCCTATATGAATGTGCTATGAGAACATCACTTCCAAAGCAATTTTCTGATGCAACATTCTCACTGTTATGAGTGTACTTCTTATAATTGAAGATATATGCATGCTCCCATTCAATATAGTTATTAAAAGTGAGTGTAAATTATTTCATTTGATGCCCAGCCAAGGAAATAATGATCTATTGATATGCTGAAAGAAAAACTGAGTTGGACTTACTAAGAGAGATTTTAATACTAATCCTCTGTGGGTGATGAATGAGATTTTCAAAGGTAATTTTGGCTTTGGATCCTAAATTCTATCTAAGATACTATTCTACTCCAATGATGCTCCACTCCACATACTGAACTATGATGCCATTGAAAAATACTTAGTTCATAGGTCATGTTAGACATAGCCCCTCTTTTGATTTATATTCTGTCATTGTGAAGTAACAAATCCAAAATGTGGGTAGTATCTTCGTACTTCAATTTCACCTGGACTGATACCTACAGGGCTTGTCTGACATTAATGTGTTTCTATTTCTCTGTCTCTCTCTCCTTCCCCCTTGCACACACATCCACACCGACACACACAAACACACACATCATAGTTAAACTAAATGGTTTTGTCCCAAATGAGTTTAGAAAATATGTTAAAATTAATTAATTAATGGAAAAGACAAGCATAAATCCACAATAATTATTGCTGAAAAATGTTCTGATCTCTTCAAATTAAACTTCGAGGTGTCATGACACCTGCAAGGAGAGTTATGAACCAGGGAGTCAATCACATGTGGAGCCCGTGAGTTTTTTTTTGGCTGGTATCATAAAAAAGTAGAAACATACAATGCAGGGCCTTCTGAATGGTGAGCTGTTTCCTTGTTTGCAAAAATTCTAACACCAAGACCTTCAATGTAATAATCAGGGCCCTACCAGTCCAGATAGCTGTATAATTTAATACAAACAGTGAAATGATTCGTTGGAATGACCTAATCTGTACTACAGAGAAAAATGTTGTAAGCATTGTACTGTCAAGCATAATCATACACAACAGATTACAAAAGATACATTTATTTTTATATCAATTCTCACCAAAGAATTGGAGAAAAGCTTTAGTTTGTTCCAAGAGAACAATGTCAATATGAGTTCAGTCTGGCTGCTTCCTGTTTTTGCAATATCCAAGTCTTACTCATCTTCTTTTCCTCATTTCCACAGCATTCCTTTTCCAATACAAATCTGTGCTTGGCCATCACTTTTACCTTTTAGAACCATTATTGATATTTGTACATTTTCGACATCCATTTGCAGCTGTTGAAAGTTTACTTTACATATCAAACACTTGCTGATTATTTTGCTAGCAAAAGTTTTGTTTCTTTTAAATAAACTCTAAAATTTAGTCCCTCCCTACTATCCTAGAAAGGGCATGCCTGTTTGCATTACCCTATGCCCTCTTCTTTCTCTAGTGAAACTTTCATGCTTTCTGTATCTGTTACTATGGTTTGGGCTTCACTGTAGGATTGGGAAGAGATTGCATTCCATCTTATTACCGGAAGGAAACCTTCCTGATGGAGTCTGAATTGTATACTTACATTGAATATCCTCCTGACCTCTGCAGCTTGAGGGGATACAGCTTACTCATCTCATAGCCAGTGTTGGGTGATCTGCTGTTACATTCACAAGAGACAATTGCCAGAGGAAGCCAGAAAATTAAGCCATTAAACAAGTTAAACTATTTATAAATAGAAGTTGAATATATTCTTTGACCAAGTGAAATCCTTTGGCCTTTTAACTTACAATATTAATTTAAAAAGCTGAATATTTGACCCCAAAATCACTATTGTCTATAGTAAAGAAAGTCATCATTTAAAAGAGAACTCAGAAAATGAAAAATGTCTTTCCATCATCATGTACTGTTACCAAAAAAGCTTTGGCATTGTGGGATCTTTTTTATGAACTCTAAATCCCAAGGAATAGATTTCTAACATTACCATTTTCAGAAAAATACATTTCAGTGGGTTTTTTCTGCCTAACAACTTTTATCTTCTATTCCTAGGGGAAAGTGACATTAAAGGTGTGCAAAAGTCAGATTTCTTACTGGGTTTCCAGTTACTTTTTGACATTGAGTGTGTAGCAACACTTTGAGAATGAAACTCCTTTCCTGCATCTGAATTTCCATTGGCTCATGTGGTAGGAAGGGAAGATAGAATTCTCCTATATTAGAGGAAGGGGTGCCTGGGGTCAGGATTGGATAGGATTTGGCCCAAATGTTGCAGCTAATCTAAGGTAACTCACAAATTCCTTGAGAAAAAAAGGTAGAAAATCCAAACCTGAGACAAAAGCAAGCTCTAATGACCCAACCAAGAATTTGCTTTGTGGTCTGTGATTTACTTTTTCTCTACATTTTGAGTGACACAAACCAGAAGACAGTTTTGCTACGATCCTGGAATAATAGCAAAGCTATCATTTGCTTTGTGAAATTGGGCAATTTCTCAGATCAGGTTGTTTGTTATCGAACTATATTCTTCCAAGGTCTAGTCATTGTCAGGTGCTCATTTTCTCAACACTGTTAATACTACTAGGAAAATCTGACATATATAATACAATATGAATATTTACATTCTTCTATTTCCTTTAACATCTCAGTAGAGCAAGACTACTGGAAGATGATGCGCAGTGTAAATGATTATTTTTAACCAATGATTATTAAAGATTTCAAAGGTAAAGGTAGGCAGCATTAATCAGAGCACATTCACTTTCAACATCATCTGAAGTGCAAAACTGTTCCACATGTAAATTCTGAATATTTTCACAATATTGAACTGTCAACAAGTTCTCTTGCTATTCTAAGAATTAAAACCAAACTTCAATTAAGAAACTGAACCTGTAGGGGTGAGAGATTTGGATGATAAGTGTTTCCTCATTTCTAGCAACTATTGGATTTTCTCTCTGGCTCAAAGAATGAAAGAGCAGGCAAATCTCCAAGGCTGAGCTTTTTGGGGTGAGATTTTTCTAACAACTCTACACCTAATTATCTGTATGTGCCATCAGCAGAGATTCTCAAGGTACTGCTTATTGAAACTGACCTGGTAGGCATCCCAGGTCTTAAGGATGAATGAATAAATAACTTTGCTGAATGCTGCTGAATATGTGATAATGTAATTAGTATTCCTGCCAACAGGATTGAAAATGAGATGTTGCATCTCTAGGGACTTTTATACTTCTCTGTACATAGTTTATCTTAAAATGCACAAGATACATATGAGCTAAGCAAAAAGGTTCACTCTAAATTAAAATGCTGTTATGCTGCAGATGATGTGGATGAAGGGTTTACCGAATTGTCACTCCCAGATTGACAGAGGAAAGCCATCATTTACATATTTTCCAAGCACATTGAGCCTCACAGGCATTTGTTTTTTTCAAACAACAACAAAAAAGCCATTCGGGTTAAAAATAATCCACTAGAGGAATACAATGGTGATCCATTGCTAGTATCCCCTGACTATGAAAATAATGTTAACATTCATTTGATACTAAGGAGAAGGAAAACAAACTGTTTGAGATAAGGTACTTTCTTCCAGATTTCAAAGAGAGAATTTTAAAAAAATGTTATGTTTCAAAATCATCGGAGATTGCTGCCTCAATTTGTTTAAAACATTAAGGCATTTACCATATTGGCACCAAATCAAGTCAATCTAATCAATTTCCCCTTGGATACTTCAGTAACTTAGAATTTAAATGTTAATCAGTTCTATTCAGATTATTTACATACAGGTGCACAAGAAATAATCCAGTGGATTGTTGCCCGATATGTGCTAGCTAAAACTGCAAAGACAAGAATTATTTTTTCTATCTTCCAGAGCATTTGCAAAGGATGAGTGAACTTCCTTCAGACTCAGCAGGACTTCCTCAGTCTGGCTGTGTTTCAACTCAAAATGATTTCCTCCTCAGAAACAAGCACAAGAATGCCGGTTCATCTCTCACTGGAAACAAGAATAGAGATGTATGTCTCATGGCTAGAGACTCAAATCAGGAACATATTTAGAGAGCAGCTGCTAGTGGGTCCGGTTCCTTTAATGGCGTCACTGTAAACTAGAATAAACAAGGAAATGCAGACTAACACTGGGCCAAAAATCAGAAGAGTTGGACTAACATTGCCACTAACAAGCTCTGTGGCTCTTAGCAAACCACATAAGCTCTCTGGGCTTCCATTTCTGCCTGTGTGAAAGAAAGCAGTTTGAACTGGTTATTCTTTCATTTATTCAGATGTATTGAATGCTTGCAATTTGCCAGTTACTGTTGAAGGGTAGGAAAATATGCCACTCCAAAACATGTCACTTTGACATAAGGATTATTTTTAAGCTGAAGGCAATTGGAAAGAAGAAGATATAAGAAAAATTTTTTGCACTCACTCCCCTACCTCCGCCTCAATTTGCCTTAAAGCAGGACATTAATTTACAAAAGTGTCCCTTTTCCTGTCTACCAGGAAGGACAGAGGCTGATCATTGAAGGCTATTTTATTTTTTATCTTAAAATACTTTCTTTTTTTTTTTTTGGCATGGAGTTTCGCTCTTGTCGCTCAGGCTGGAGTGCGATGGCGCTGTCTTGGCTCACTGCAACCCCAGCCTCCCAGGTCCGAGTGATTATCCTACCGCAGCCGCCTGAGTGGCTGGGATTACAGGCGTGCACCACCATTCCCAGCTAATTTTTAATAGAGACCGGGTTTCACCACGTTGGTCAGGCTGTTCTCAAACTCCTGACCTCAGGTGATCCGCCAGCTTCGGCCTCCCAAAGTGCTGGGATTATAGGCGTGAGCCATGGTGACCGGCTTAAAAAACTAACTTTGAAACAATTTTGGGTTTACAGAAGTGTTGGCACATTAGTTCACAGAGTTAATTTCTATATACCCTTCACCCACGTTTCCCTAACATTAACATCTTACAGAGTCATGGTACATTTATCAAAAGTAACAACATTAACTAAATTAGACTTTACTAGGATTTCCTCAGTCTTTCCACTGATGCCTCTTTCCTTTTCCCAAATTCCATCCACGTTCCTACACTGCATTTTGCTGTTATGTCTTGTCAGTCTCCATCAATCTGTGACCGTTTCTCTGACCTTCTTTGTCTTTCATGACCCTGAAACTTTAAAAACTACTGCTCAGTTATTGTAAAATAGCCCACAATTTTGGTTTGCTAATGTTTTCTCATGATTACCCTGAGGTTATGGATTTTAGGAATGAATACTGCAGAAGCAAACTCCCCTTCTCAACATATTGCATCAGGGGTACAGCGATGACTTTAGACCCTTATCAGCCTGGAGATGGCACCAGAGGAATCTGCATAAATAACTTTACTACCTAGCCTTCTACGGTGAGGTTTTCATATATTTGGCTTCCCACAATTTGCTGCCCCTAGAGCTCTATGTCTTTTTCCTGGGTCTTTTTACTACTCTAAAACGTTTAAGTTTGTTGTTGAAGAGGATAGATAAACTGGAGTTCTAAGTCATCTCTTTGAGAGTTACCCTTTCCCTGAGTAACATGTATTTATGAGATACATGTATTAATAAACTTCCTTTTGTTTTTCTCTTGATAGCCTGTCTTTATTACTGGGGTCCCAGCTGAGAACTCAGAAGGGGCTATGGTTTGAATGTGCCGCCTCCAAAATTCAGGTGTTGCCAATGTGATGGTATTTACAGGTGGTGTCTTTGAGAGTTGATTGGGCTCCTTCCTCCTGGGGGAGGATTAAATACCTTATAAAAGAGACTTCATGCAGTGTTCGGCTCTCTCGCCCTTCCGCTTTCTGCTTTATGAAGACGTAGCGTTCCTCCCCTCTTCCTTCTAGAAGTTACAGCGACAATGTGCCATTTCGGAAGGAAGCAGAGAACATCCCTCACCAAATAATCAACCCTGCTGGTGCCTTAATCATGAACTTCTCAGCCTGCAGAACTGTGAGAAAGTAAGTTTCTGTTCTTTATAAATTACCCAGTCTCAGATATTTCGATGTAACACCACAAACAGACTAAGACAGAGGGGGATAGTAAAAATCATGTTTCTCCCATCCATTGTGATTGCTGCTGGGATTTCTACTAGTGAACTGCCTCATAGGGCCTGCACCCTGGTGCGCTGACATTGGTTTTCTAGCTCCTTTTTTGTGTTAAATCGACACCATTTTACTTTATTACTTTCAAAACTAAGAAGAAAAGATAATCACAAGTCAGCCTGAACTACCCTTTCTAATCTTACAAAGCTGAGGCCAACCTTGCTTAATTAAGATCCACAAGCACATGTGAATAATTAATACATTTATAAGGAATGTCCTATTTTGACTATTTATGGCTTTTATTAGCTAAAGATTCTGTATCTTCTTAAAAATGCGTTTTATAAAAAGCTTCTAATACTGGAGATAGGCTTATCAGTGACCATTTCATAGATGTTAGCAAAACTTACCCGCATAGATGCATAGAGTACAATTTTAACTTCTTGGTTCCTCAGATCATATACTTCTTTACTGAGATTGCTTTCCCTTGCTAATCTCTATCCACCCTAAGCCGAACTTCTTTTATTAATCAAGAAACTTTGCTACTTCATACACAAATATTTCTTCAATCACATTAGCTTCCATTTAAAAAAAAAAAAACCACTATTTATTAATTCTATATGACAGACATGGTACCAGGCTCTTTGTTTTCCTGCAGTCTCTCTGTGCTTAGACTTCTATAATCCCAATGCCATTTTGCATATCTATTTTATTCATTCATTGACTTATTGCTTCATTTAACACATTTATTGACCATGTAGCATATGCCTGGTATTATTCTGAATGCCGGAGGTACAGTAGTGAACAGAAAAAGGTCCCTGACTTCATGGAGGCAGCTTCTAAATAAATGACAAGTTGCTGGAAGACAAGGCCTATTTTGTTATTTTTGTTTTTTTTTTGTTTTTACTTTGTTTTGCATGTAGTAGAAAATGAGAATTTGTTGAATAACTAAAAGCTTGTGTTGAAGAGACATGCTATGGTTTTAATGTATTCCCCAAAAAACATGTGTTGGAAACTTAATCCTCAACAAAAATGTTGGGAGGTGGGGCCTAATGGGAGGTGTTTAGGTCATGAGAGTGCTACGTTCATTAACGGATTACTAACTATTGAAAAAGTGGTTGAGACAGTGAGTTTAATCTCTTTTTCTCTCTTGTTTACTCTCTCTTGCCCTTCTGCTTTCTGCAATGGGATGACACAGCATGAAGGCTAGCACCATATGTGGGCTGATTATCTTGGACTTCCAAGCCTCCAGAACTGTAAGAAATACATTTCTGTTCTTTATAAATTACCCAAAGGTATTCTGTTACAGCAGCACAAAATAGAGTAAGACATAGCAAAAATGTAAAAAGCTAGAGACAATAAGACTAAGCTACTGTATCCATATTGAAAGGATATGGTGGCTGGGCGCGGTGGCTCAAGCCTGTAATCCCAGCATTTTGGGAGGCCGAGACGGGTGGATCACGAGGTCAGGAGATTGAGACCATCCTGGCTAACACG
>NW_012122709.1:1783067-1806538 GCF_000951035.1 Colobus angolensis palliatus
AGGCTGAGGCATAAGAATCACTTGAATCTGGGAGACAGAGTTTCCAATGAGCCGAGATAGCAATACTGAACTCTAGCCTGGGCAACAGAGCCAGACTCTGTCTAAAAAAAAAAAAAAGAAAGAAAGGATATGGTTAAAACTGGTCCTAGGAAATACTGAGAAGTAAACGCTTCTTTATCTGAGTCCAACTCACCTGCCTACCTGCCTCCTTCCGTCCTCTTCCAGATTCATCTAAATACTTATTTTAATAGCATTTATTGCGAATTTTGTCTAATTGTCTTAAAAGTGTTGGTTTTTAAAAGATGAGTAGCAGAGAGATGTAATGTTAATATATATTATAGTATTTCAAATACTGTGATTCAGGAATAGAGATGTTCTATTAAGTCAAATCTTCTCAGCAAAGTCACTGACACTTAAAATTATGCTACCTACTAGTGATCAGCTGCTTGTAAAGAGAGGTGCCATTGTTCTTGGCAATGAAGACAGGGAAATGATATCATAGTAACAGTGTGGCCAAAATTTTATTTTTTGGCTTAGAATTTCTGAGCAAGCATTTTCTAAAGTTAATATACATGACTATTTGGAAAGGCTAATTTCATATCAAAGTAATAAGGATATCTGAAAGCTTATTGGCTGGAAAGGTTGATAAGGATCGTCAGATGAAGGGGAAACAAATCTCTTTTTCTAAGGATATATCTAACTAATCAAGCTTTCACTTCAGACAGCACACAGATTTCCTGACTTTCAATCGGACACCCATAAATATCCTAGCTCAGTGGGTCTTTGGGTTCCCCAGTCTCTATAAATATACCATAGCTTTTGATTGTTTTATGATGGAAGTTTATTTTATTTTATTTTTGCCTGCACAGTTGGCTTTGTTTTTTTCTATGCTTTATAGACCCTTGTCTTTTTATTAGTTCAGTGTTCCCTGTTGATTTTGTATTTTATATTCCTGCTGTCACCACCAGAACCTCACTGTAAACAAGAATGTTGTATCTCAGTGGGTTATTTTCTTTTAATGACCTGTGATACAGTATATAAATAAACCAGAGAGTCATCCACAGGTGCAGTTTATCAGAGTTATTGCATTGTGGCTTGGGTAATGTTCCTCGGTTCTTTAAAACTTTGCTGCTTTGAGAAGCAAAGGGGCCAGCTAGCTGGCAGGTTTGAAGAGAGAAAAATGAGCCTGTCACTTTGCAATGGATGGGAACCTAGCCTAATAATCATCATTTTAATTTCTCAGTGTCAACATCTTAGTTGCTGTATGGCTTAAAAAATTCCACTAAGCCAAATTACCCAGATAAAGTGGTCTGGTTCTAATAGTTGTCTTGAACAGGAGTAGAGAGAACACACAATAGTCTCCTCCAGCACATAAAAAATAAAACCCCAGGAAAAAACATACACTATACCGCTCAATTAGAACAAGAGGGATTGTTTGAGGTTGCACACAGGTGCATAATGAAGACTGATAATGATAGTTTATTAATGAATTCTCACAACCCCTGGTGTAGTAGGTGTTATTAAGACTCAGGTTCATATGGGGGCAATGGAGGCTAAGTAACTTGCCCAAGGCCATGCATTGAATCAGTCCCAACTCAGGGAAGAGAGACATCAAATGAGCTCCTGCTACACCTTGTGTTGTAACCACTAGATCATAGTCTGGTTTTGTCTTGGGATGAAATTAGCAGAAGTAAAATTGAAGCTGAAGAGTCCGGAAATAGAAGGACTATTTGGTAATGATTTCAGAAGGCAACTAAAAGGCAATGAAGTGCTCTGAGAATACTGTAACGTGCTTCAATGAACAGATATATACTTCTGGATTTGAAATAATTTAGGAACAGATTCCGCCACACATCAGTAGCATTCAGGACTTGGAGAAGACAAGAGAAGGGACAGAGGTAAAGTGCAAAGTACAGTAGAGGAAACTAATGTTCTGAACATTCTATGCTATTTTAAGATATTTAAAACGTAATTTAGTCCAACATAATCTTGTCATGGAGATGTGTAGAGAATAAGACTTCAGGCTTCTATCTGACTAATTGTGAGCAGAGTATTAGTAGATCTTCATTTGCTTTTCTTGTTTTCTTATAATAATACAAATAATGTTCAAGTATAAATCTTTACAATTATTTATCATTGGTATTAAAATTATCTACATTTTTGCCACACATATCCAGGATGACTCTACTCTAAACTAACAAAAGCAACCTGTGCATAACAAATCTCTGGTAATTTAAGATGTTTAAGTAGTGCATGCACAGCCATACCTGTCACCAAAATGATGAGTTTCACTTTGATGCATCTCAATCTTCAAATTTGTTCCAGGTCCTTTGTCAAACAGACATACTTATTTCTCTTTGCCATGTTTGTTCTAGAAATAATTCTACTTAGTAGAACTGCATGATCAGTTAGCTCTACAGTTTTATCAAATATATCAAAAGCATGCAATCTATGCCATTGCACAGAATTAGTTTGGTGAGTTAGCATTCCAATATAACTTATTCAAATTTACTTGCTGAGTGAACTATTGATGCATAATTTTAGAAAAAGAAATATTAGCACATAGATTTCACAATAGTCAAGTCATTGCTACCCCAGCTACACGTTCTACTGTCTTATTCACCATCCGATGGTGTTGTCATTATTTAATTCTTGGAGGATCAATACTGTTTATCTAGAAAGCACCTGTTATTTTAAAGGAATGTAGCAGGACAATGGCACTTTCCTTTGTTGTTGGCTTAAATTAGAGAAGTAAAGCCATCAGAGTGTAAAGTTGATACCTGAACAAAAGCCAAATTTGACAAATGGGATCTAATTAAACTAAAGAGCTTCTGCACAGCAAAAGAAACTACCATCAGAGTGAGCAGGCAACCTACAGAATGGGAGAAAATTTTTGCAATCTACTCATCTGACAAAGGGCTAATATCCAGAACCTACAAAGAACTCAAACAAATATACAAGAAAAAAACAAACAACCCAATCCAAAAGTGGGCAAAGGATATGAACAGACATTTCTCAAAAGAAGACATGCATACAGCCAACAGACACATGAAAAAATGCTCGTTATCACTGGCCATCAGAGAAATGCAAATCAAAACCACAAGGAGATACCATCTCACACCACTTAGAATGGCAATCATTAAAAAGTCAGGAAACAACAGGTGCTGGAGAAGATGTGGAGAAATAGGAACACTTTTACACTGTTGGTGGGATTGTAAACTCGTTCAACCATTATGGAAAACAGTATGGCGATTCCTCAAGGATCTAGAACTAGAAGTACCATATGACCCAGCCATCCCATTACTGGGTATATACCCAAATGATTATAAATCATGCTGCTTTAAAGACACATGCACACATATGTTCATTGTGACACTATTGACGATAGCAAAGACTTGGAATCAACCCAAATGTCCATCAGTTACAGACTGGATTAAGAAAATGTGGCACATGTACACCATGGAATACTATGCAGCCATAAAAAAGGATGAGTTTGTGTCCTTTGTAGGGACACGGATGCAGTTAGAAACCATCATTCTCAGCAAACTATCACAAGAACAGAAAACCAAACACCGCATGTTCTCACTCATAGGTGGGAACTGAACAATGAGATGACTTGGACTCGGGAAGGGGAACATCACACACAGGGGCCTATTATGAGAAGGGGGGAGGGGGGAGGGATTACACTGGGAGTTATACCTGATGTAAATGACTGGTTGACGGGTGCTGACGAGTTGATGGGTGCAGCACACCAACATGGCACAAGTATACATATGTAACAAACCTGAATGTTATGCACATGTACCCTAGAACTTAAAGTATAATAATAAAAAAAAAAGGAAAAAAAACAAGTTGATACCTGAGTTCTTTGCTTTTCTCATACATTGTGGCTCTCCAATATTTCTCACCAATACAATGCTTTTAGGAGCTTAATGGTTAAGTAAACAAAGCTCTGCATCCATAAGCACTTATCTCCATATGGATTTCTATAGGGGTTGTATCTTTATAGTCTCTTTATTAATTTTATACTAAGATATGATTAAAATGACAAGAGAGAGAAAGGCCACTTATGATTTCAGCCTTTTGCACTATGGAAATTCTTAAATAATTATCTAATGTTAAATCTACCAACTAGTTGGCACTACAGTTTTGGTTGTTTGTTTTGTGGAAAGAAGAAAGAAGTATCTACAATACTTGTTTACCTAAAGGCAAACTATTTATATGTAAAAAGATAGTTACATCAAGTACTGGCTATGATGCTTCTTTAACTACTAACATTTAAAAAGTATTGTAAATCACAGTGTCTGTTATGCGTATGAGTGTTTCTCATGACTTTTATTTTTGACCAGCCTACTCAGTTCATAATCTGCTTAGACTCTTTTTGTTATTTCATGTTTAACTTCCATGTTTATTAATTTCTAACTTACAAAATCAGAACAGAGAAATGAAAAATCCTATATTTTGCCTGCTTTGAGATGATTTCACAGAGCCGTTCGAAAGAAATGTTTGTATATACTTGATTAAATGAATGCACAAATGTATATTAACACATATATTTTTTTCTTGGTGATTTTAATGGTGCATAATATTTTATCAAATAATTAAAAGTGAATCTAGAAAAACACTATCAACAGGGCCTCCAGAGGTTAGAATGGTAGGACAATTAAGGGAATTAAATGACTCCTCCCTGTTGCTTCTCACAGTTGTAGCTTCTCGGAGCATGAAATACCAGAAAGTACAGGACAGCGTGGTCCAAAGGCTAAGAAGTGGTTGGTAGAAAATGATCTGCCAGAGGGAAGCATCAAAGTGGGCTGGGGGAAAAGATGGGCCAATGACAGATAAACCCGGGGCACCTTCATTTTTTCATGATTTGTGGTAATGTGGCATGATAAATGCATAGCTTTTTTTTTCTACCTCTATATTATCTTACTGTTAGTATACCTGTTTTCTCTAGAACTGATGGAGAATTTTAGTAATCATGGTAGCTTTGCTTTTGAAAGAAAATTACAGATTTGCTCAAATAGGCACCTAATGCCAGAATCTGTAGTACATTAATCTTGCTAAATAGAAATCTATCTCTACCAGAATACTTATAGTGATAGTGAATTTACTATATCACAAGTAGTTATTCCTGCCTCTCTGTAGCTTTTACTCATTTTTCTGGTTCTGTCTTATGAAACAACCACAATTAGCAACACTCTTTCAGGTGTCATGCTTCAGAGTTTTGACAGCAGTCATCCTAGTAAGTTCTTCTTCTACTGGCCTGAGATGCACTATTACTCCAGCAGGTTTTTAGGTTACATGGTTCTGAGATCATTCTTATCTTTCTGAGTACTGTTCTTTAGTTGCACATTGGGTTTTCAAGATTTCAACAATAAATGTTTTTCAAGAATCAAGCCATTCCAGATATGGTTTAATCAATGCAGCATGTAAACAGGGTTATTGATTTCTAAGGTTTAGCTATTACACCTCTACTAATGCCGTTTGAATTTGCTTAAGTGGCTGATCAGTTGTATTGCAGAATTTTCCCATAGTAATCTTGAAGTCAACAACTTCAGACTTTTCACATTTCTATTGCCTGACTGTGGCTTTCCTATCTTGTCTTTATGTATCATAAGATTATAATAATACAGAAAATGTTCAGGAAAAGAGATAATCATTATATCGTATGCTTATAATTTCTCCCCTACAGTATGTGCTAATTTCTGCATCCTGATCTTTGAGACATATTGATACACTGGAGTATTTGAGGGGGTGAAAGATAAGAATAGTCATGGAATTACAGGAAATGTCTTATGAGGAACTGTGAAAGGAACCGGAAAGATAACATAAAGAAGAATGATGTGACAATTTTCTGTTTTGTGAACTCTTCAAATATCTGAATGCCCGCAGTCGGAAGGTAGAATGGAAAGTAATTTATGTCAAAATAAGGCAAAATAAGACAAAATTGAACCTGATATTACAAAGAATTGTTTTGCTATTATTTTTTTTTCCAGAAATGCCATGGGCAGTTTTGGGCAACAGTGAGCTACCTGTCCCTGATGGCTTAGAAAATAGAAAAATTTCTGACTGATGTGTTATTAGCTCATTTGATGGGGCTCTGGGCTTTATTATCTTTTCAAATTAAAGAGTTTAGAAATATTTTTGGAATCAAATAACATTTACATTTATTCCCATGAAATGTTATTTTTAACTGTGACCTAGTCTTTATTTTGTCATGTCTTATAATTTAGTGTCATTTACAACTTTATAAATGTTGTTTTTAGGTTATTGGTTAAGTTATTGATATAAAATGGGTAGCACCATATTTAGGGTTCCAGTTGTTAAGAATCTGTGGGAGCATGTGAAAACTCAAAAAGGAAATAATTATTTAGTACATATTTTAGTATTTTACCATGAAACAGTTTCTTCATTACTCTCTGATCACAATTCTTTGATCAACCAACTTATAATGCCATGGCAATACCAAAGGAAAAAAAAAAAAGAAAGGATAGAGAAAGTTAATTTGATATGACCATGTGAATGCACTTATGCTGACAGCAGGTGCATTTCTTCTCTCATGTGATACTCACTGGAAGCTGCAGTCCAGGTTGAGAGATGGGGTCAGAGCACAGTGAACTTCAACTCTTGGATCTGCTTACAGGGGACAAATCATATAGGAAGAGTCCTGAGGCAAAACAGTGGTCATTCATCCTGAAACAGAGAAATGGTGAAGGAAGGAATAGCCTGGACTCTAAAATGAAAACGCGGTTTGAAGGGGGTTGGAGATGGAGGGGAATAGAGTGTCAACATCCAGAAAATGACAATAATACAAGAATAGGCATAGGAGAGATGGAAGTTTTTGGTCATAGATAGAAGTGAGGAGAAGATTCATTCTGGGGCATGAGTCCAAAGCAAACCTAATGGGAAAATCAACTTTCGCTCTAGCATCATTTATCTATGGACTTGGTCCTCAGAAGATTGATAGTATGGCCAATTGTAGACACTCAAAATTCATTTATTCGGTAATTTTATCATAACATATTTTGCTTTATTTGAGAAATTGAGACTTTGTGCATTGCTGGTTTTAATGATCATCTTTAAATATCTACAATTTTTCAAATATTCTAAACAGTGACTCAGATTGCATCTGAAAATTATTTCAGCCTGTAAGATATAACTTATTTGTTACTACACATTTGAACAGTTAGTTTAAATGATCCCACAGAATCCCAAAACCTAAAGGGCTCTGCATCATTCAATTTTTTTCTTAGTGTCTCTCATATATATGTATACACACATATATATCACACGCGTGTGTGTGTATACATGTATATATATACAGATATATATATTTTAACATGAACTTATGTAAGACAGTTGTATCTCAGTACACTACCACATCCTTCATACCTCTGCTAAACATGGCTATTTTGTGGCTTTAGATGTAGTAATGTTAAGAAATGACAGAGAGGTAAAATCTGTTTATGGTTAACAGTGAGAAGAAGAAAAGGAAGTATATATTAATACCAAAAGCACAGAAAGTGGAGTTAGTGTAAGATACTTTAATGTTGCATATCTATGAGACATGCTACTAAAGAGTAGAGTATTGGAATCACCATGACGTAAGACATTAAGAAGAGAGAGAGACAGATTGTTGGAGGTTTTTTCAGTGACCATGATGCAAAGACCATGAAAAATGGAAACACATTGCATATGATGAACCCTAAATATCTTAACCACTTAGTGATCAAGTGAGTTTGACGTTAGGAAGAGAATATAAGTACTGACTGGTTTTTTGGCCATGGAAAAGCTAGAATACACCAAGAAGAACAGAAAATTGAAGGTGGTGGAATATTTAGAAAGTTATCTACACAAAATTTAAAGAATGTCATGGTGTAAAATTTCAGAAAATCTATTGAAAAAGGGTTTATGTAGATCATGATGCAGCTGAAAACCACACTGATGCATTTGGCAGGAAAATATCTTAAAAAAAAATCCTGAGCTGTGAATAAATGTGTAATGCTGATGCACTGGTACTGTGTTCCTGCAAAAACCTTAAACATGGCCCATGAGAAAACACCAACAGAACAGGGTATAAGGGATCTAATTCTTGCAATGTAACCCTGTGGGCACACAGCAAATGAAGATGTCAGGGATTGAGAAAGCAAGCATCTGAGATATTTCAAAGAGGTGTTTAATTTACCTGTGCATTATTATGCACACAAAACCTATTTTCTAGCAGCATGAGCTCATTGCAAGAAAACTAGACTGGAAAAATCTGTAAAATGTTATTGCTCTGGACACAAATCCCTCTCTTGAAATTCTTGTATAAATAAGTGTTTTGGCATTTAGTTTTCCCCAATGAGACATTTTGCTTTGTGATTATAGAGTTTTACTCTGTCCCACTCCAACCTGATACTAATGACACTGATAACATTAATATGGCCTTTTGTAAACTTTTAAGTTCAGAAGTACATGTGTAGGTTTGTTACATAGGTAAACTAGTATCATGGGAGTTTGTTGTACAGGTTATTTCATCACCCAGGTATTAAGCCTAATACCCATTATTTTTCCCGATCCTCTACCTCCGCCTACCCTCCACTCTCCAGTAGGCCCCAGTGTGTGTTGTTCCCCGCTATGTGTGTTCTCATAATTCAGCTGCCACTTATAAGTGAGAACATACGGTATTTGGTTTTCTGTTCCTGTATTAGCTTGCTAAGGATGATGGCCTCCAGCTCCATCCATGTCCTGCAAAGGACAAGATCTCATTGTGTTTTATTTTAATGCATGCTTAGTATCCCATGGTATATATTTACCATGTATACATTGTGTATATCCAGTCTATCATTAATGAGCATTTATTTTGATTCCATGTCTTTGCTATTGTAAATAGTGCTGCAATGAACATACACATGCATGTGTCTTCATAATAGAATGATTTATACTCCTTTGGGTATATACCCAGTGATGGGATTGCTGAGTCAAATGGTGTTTCTGTCTCTATGTCTCTGAGGAATTGATGCCACACTGTCTCCCACAATGGCTGAACTACTTTGCACTCCCACCAACAGTGTAAAAGCATTCCTTTTTCTCCACAACTTCACCAGCATCCATGAGTTTTTCACTTTTTAATGATCGGGTATGACATTTTTTTAAGAGCCTCAGGCAAAGAGATGCTGTAAACAGTTATGGAATGTGTAGTACAAGTAAAGTTAGTTTGAATTTGTATATGTCTGGAACTTTAAGAAAATAGAAAGCAGTATGCTTATCTCTACTTCTACCTTATGTATCGTGACATATATTTATATATATAAGCTGTAATATTTTTATTTTTATCTGAGTTTGTATGATTATTCGTATATTTTATTTAATGTGTTTCAATAAAATGCATTTTAAAGTGTTTGATTGTGGGTGCTGCCTCAGGCACTTTTTTTGTATTTGTATTTATTTAATACACAGTATATTCATATATTACCTCTGAAATCTAAAAAAATGTGAATTTTGAAATACTTCTCACCTAGCAATTTTCAGATACCAATCTCTATATATTTATCTATGTGATTATTTATTTACTATCTCCTCACTGTATTATAAGCTCTGTGAAAACAGCAGCCACCTCTTTGTTCTTCATTTTATTACCAGCACATCTCTGCATGCCTGGTAGAGATAAATCTCTCCTGAAGAGTAAATTAAAATAGAATGTTGCTCTTAAATTTTCTCTCTGTTATCCTAAGGTATAATTTTTCTTTATCCTACTCTTCCATTTCTAGTGTGATGGCCATTCACGCTCC
Source organism: Colobus angolensis palliatus (assembly GCF_000951035.1). Lineage (NCBI taxonomy): Eukaryota > Metazoa > Chordata > Mammalia > Primates > Cercopithecidae > Colobus > Colobus angolensis. The sequence continues at coordinate 1,792,841 of NW_012122709.1, forward strand.
TGAAGGTAATTATCGGTTTGCATCTTCTCAGACACCTGGTGTCCTGCTACGGTTTCCTCTAAGCACCAGACACATCTCTCTCTTCCGTATCAGTCATCCTGCTGAGAGTAGATGTAAAGTCTTGCTTTCATTTCTTTTAGTGCTTGCCCCCCAAAAGTTTTAGATCATTTTGAGTGTTCATTAAAAAATAATTCCCAGGTAAACACCAACCTTTTGTGTAGGTTTTTGGTTTTGTGTCTGTCTTCCAAATTATACACATGCACTTTTAAAATTTAAGTTAATGAGATACTCCTCTGAGCAATTGAAGACTTTTTTTGGATACATTTTTATTTAGCATGGTTCATTCACAGTTGTATAGTCCTAATGCCATTTTCTAGAATATCTTCTACAAGCCACATTCTCCCTCAATGTCTCATATCATGGTGCCATACTGCTATTTTCTTTAACCTATTTGAAATGTATGCTCCTAACCTCCAGGGAAAGTAGACTTGAGTTGTTGGTATTTACTATTTGCTACCTAGCTTTTACCAACAGGATCTGATTTAATCCTTACAGTGACTTTGAAAGCTTGGCATTCTTATTTTATTGATGAGGAAACTACAATTTAAAGCAATTAAGTAAATACTGCAGGTCTTTCCAACTCCAGTCATATACTTCCACTCTATTACACTGTGTTTAAGTCCAACCACATCTAGTGTTATCTTTGCTCATTATCACAAAGTCCTGATTAATATTATTATTCCTACTCAAATTTCTGTACCTTTGAATTAAATCCAGTTTTATTTTATTCACTAAACAAAATAATATACTGCATAATTTTAACTTTTTGCCTTTTTGTCTTCTACGAGATTGTAACTTTGTAAAAAGGCAAAGAATTTTACGAATTTTGTATTTGTTTTTCCAGTAGAGTTGAAATTTCTTGCCTCTGTTCAAATGTTGGAACTGGTATTTGGAAAGAGAATGTGGAGGTAGGAGGGATCATTTGTTAAGTGTCGACTACAGCAAATCTGTGCCAAATACTTAATTTGATTATCTCCTTCATTATTTAGACAACATAGATATTACTATATTCAATTTAGCTGTTCTTTTTTCCCATCTATTTTGTTGAATTAGAATGTGTCTTTTCAAACAGACATGGTTAAATCTCCTTCCCACTCTTCTCTCCACTTTCTCCTAAAACACATTTAATAAACAAAGCTATAGGAGAGAAGGTAAGAGGAATCTTTTATGCTATGAACTGTATTTAGAATTTCTGAGACTTGGAATAGGGAATAAGAGTCTTGCCATGTACTATTGAGAATATTAAAGGTGACTTTTCAGAGAAACACGTTTTCACTACCTATAGATGTTGAAAGGGTAGTATTGGAAAGAGGTTATACAGGGAAGAGGCTTAGGAGGTTATAGTCCTATAGGTAGTAATAAAATATTTGGAGATTACTCTGTCAGCTTTTGTCTAGGAGATCACCTAACCCAGGGGCATGGAAATTATCACTAGGCCAATAAAATTTTCTAAGGTTCTATTGACCACATGGCCTGTTTCTCACATGGTCATGGCTGCAGATGCTTCAGATTCTGCTACTTTCAATGGTCTTCTTCTACCAAAACTATATCTTTAGAAGAAGTGATACATTTCCATTATCTCATTATAAACATTAATGTCATGTCATCAAGTCTCAGAGGATATAAAATTTACTTTCTTGTTCAAAATTTCAAGTTAACTTCGCTACCTAGTCTATGTGTTGGTATATATTCAATGACAATAGGAAATCTATTTTTCATATAAGATTCTGTGATATTGTCACCTGAGTATATATAGGACAAAAAAACCTGTATTATGCTAGCACACTCGATGTCACATATGTTGTCCTCCATTTAATCTACTATTTTATATTAATCTATGGGTGCAATACCTTTTTCCATATACTCATCAACTCCATTTAAAGTATTTAACTGGGCAACTCACTTGCCAACCACATATTCCCCCAGTGCTCTTCTGTGCCTTCTCTCATATCTGGGAAATGATTTCACTTTCAGAAAGATGAAGCTCTAATGAGCCCTTAGGAATCTTTTTTCAAAGACGTCCAGTCCACCAGGGATCAGCTAGGAAGTTGTCTGAAGTGTGAATTATTTACTGATTAGAAGTCAGTACTAGATTTTTCTCTATTTCTTGAGGTCCCCAATCAAATTCAAACCATGTTTTAAATTCTACCAACAGCAAAGCTCTTTTTTAAACACAAGCTTTTTTTTTTCATTCTTTGCTGAGAAGATTATTTCAGATGCACAGCTTTCAAATTTTGTGGTGAATGAAAAATAGTGGTTTAATAGACATTGACCCATCACTAACAGTATACCATTAGATAGTTTAAATAATGTATTTGCTGACTTCCCAGGTCTAAAATAGGTTTTATAGAAAATGTGATTATTACTAAATGGTAGCTGGATTATAACCAATTAGAAGGTTTTTAAGCATTTTATAAATTCAAAGTTTTAAAGCCTTTTAAATAGTTTCAAGCAATTTAGAAATATTAAAAAAAAAAACAAGATTGGTGAGTTAACCTCTTTAGTTTTTCCATTCATTGCATTTTAGAAAAATTTCAGCCTTTAATTAGCTTGCAAAAATATGGGAAAACCCATCTATATATTTGAAGTTCTTCCTCATTAGACAGAAAGCAACACCAGCTGAGATGTTATTTAGACCAGATGGAGCTTAGACTGAATGAGGAGTTTATTTTCTTCAGTGGTACAATGAACAGAGCAATTATTTTGTGTGTGTATGTGAGGATTGAATACTGCTTTGCAAAACCCCATGATAACAATATATCTTCAAATCCGTATGCTGATTTTTTTTTTCATCTCTTCTGGGAGGAGAATCCTTAGGAAATCTTTAATATTTAATGTTAGGAAAGAAAGAGAGAAAGAGAGAGGGAGGGAGAGAATAATAAAAATACAAAACCCTAATAGTGGTTTACTCCTCTGTGTCTGCTAGGTAGAAAAGGATTATTATCTAGTGTCATTAACATACAGAGGGCTCCATTATTTTGTCAATTTCATTTTCATGTTAATCATTGTTACTTAAAAGTTTCAGGGAACTCATGCAGTTTGGTGTTATCTGAGGTTAGGTTGAAATGTCTTGAATCAGCAAGCTTGTAAAGCTGCCACAGTTTAATGCCATTGGTTGGTTCATCTTATGCAAAAAAGATACAGATCTCCCTGAAAGCCTCTATTTTTCTTTCCTCTCTACCTTTTGCCCAGGGAACTGAATAGAAACTTTAAAGCTCAAATTAAAAGAATCTTTTCTCGTTCAATTGGGAAGTAGGAAATTGGAGATTGCTTAGTCTAGAGAACTTTCAAAGGCTTCATACTTAAAGGTATTCTTCAGGTGAATTTTTCCCAGTGATGTGACATCATTTGAATACACTAAAGCCTCATCATTTACCAGGTTGGTAATAATTTTGATATAAAAATGGGCCTCCATAGGAATGCAGCTTGAACCAATAACAAGCAACAGTGTTTCCATTGTGATAAATTGACACTAAAGCCCAATACTGAAAATCTCTTATATTATTTAGAGGAGCAGTGATCAAAGACACAAGAGAAGAAGGAGCTGGCAGCCTCATATATTCTGTACTGATGTTGAGATAGTGTCAGTAGTAGGGGATGCAGTTACTACCAGGGAGAGCTGGAGAGCAGCTTTAAACTTCACATTCATAAATCTTATGGAAAAGTCCGGGCAGGAGTTAAAAAAAATCAGCACAGTGTCTTCCTGAAGTTTTCATAAACTAGCTATTCAAATTGTCATTCTCCACTATGACTGGGGTAAATATGAATTTAGGTAGAACAAAACAAAGCGATTGTCAGTAGACTGGTGTGGAAATGACAAGAAAATGCTGAGAGTTGGCTAATGAGGGTAGTTTCACTGTAGGGAGATACTACTCACATTCCCTTTTCTAATTTATCTAGCATTTTGTCATCAGGCTAATCTTACTAAAGTCCGGTTTTCTCCACATTACTTTTTGCTTAAAACTCTCTGTGCTTCCCCATTCCTTACAGACTACAGTGTTATAGATGGCTCCACTGAAAGATTGAACGCATTAAACATTGATGGCGAAATTTAAATCTTATGACATAGAAGTTATTGAGAATAATCTATACTATAGCTCCTTACAATTTATTTATTTTTTATTATACTTTACTTTCTAGGGTACATGTGTACAATATGCAGGTTTATTACATACGTATACATGTGCCATGTTGGTGTGCTGCACTCATTAACTCATCATTTACATTAGGTATATCTCCTAATGCTATCCCTCCCCACTCCCCACAATAGGCCCCGGTGTGTTATTTTCCCCTTCCTGTGTCCAAGTGATCTCATCGTTCAATTCCCACCTATGAGTGAGAACACACGGTGCTTGGTTTTCTGTTCTTGTGAAAGTTTGCTGTGAATGATGGTTTCCAGCTGCATCCATGTCCCTACAAAGGACATGAACTCATCCTTTTCTATGGCTGCATAGTATTCCATGGTATATATGTGCCACATTTTCTTTTCTTTTTCTTTTTTTTTTTTAATTACTATTATACTTTACGTTCTAGGGTACATGTGCATAGTCCAGTCTGCCACTGATGGACATTTGGGTTGATTCCAAGTCTTTGCTATTGTGAATAGTGCCACAATGAACATACGTGTGCATGTGTCTTTATAGCAGCATGATTTATAATCTTTTGGGTATATACACAGTAATGGGATGGCTCGGTCAAATGGTATTTCTAGTTCCAGATCCTTGAGGAATTGCCACGCTGTCTTCCACAATGATTGAACTAGTTTACAGTCCCACCAACAGTGTAACAGTGTTCCTATTTCTTCACATCCTCTCCAGCACCTGTTGTTTCCTGACTTTTTAATGATTGTTTCTAAGTGGTGTGAGATGGTATCTCATTGTGGTTTTGATTCGCATTTCTCTGATGGCGAGTGATGATGAGCATTTTTTCATGTGTCTATTGGCTGCCTAAATGTCTTCTTTTAAGATATGTCTGTTAATAGCCTTTGCTCACTTTTTGATGGGGTTGTTTTTTTCTTGTAAATTTATTTGAGTTCTTTGTAGGTTCTGGATATTAGTCCTTTGTCAGATGAGTAGATTGCAAAAATGTTCTCCCATTCTGTAGATTGCGTGTTCACTCTGATGGTAGTTTCTTTTGCTGTGCAGAAGCTCTTTAGTTTAATTAGATCCCATTTGTCAATTTTGGCTTTTGTTGCCATTGCTTTTGGTGTTTTAGACATGAAGTCCTTGCCCATGCCTATGTCCTGAATGACATCACCTAGGTTTTCTTCTAGTGTTTTTATGGTTTTAGGTCTAACATTTAAGTCTCTAATCCATCTTGAATTAATTTTTGTATAAGGTGTAAGGAAGGGATCCAGTTTCAGCTTTCTACTTATGGCTAGCCAATTTTCCCAGCACCATTTATTAAATAGGGAACCCTTTCCTCATTTCTTGTTTTTGTCAGGTTTGTCAAAGATCAGATGGTTGTAGATGTGTGATATTATTTCTGAGGGCTCTGTTCTGTTCCATTGGTCTATATCTCTGTTTTGGTACCAGCATCATGCTGTTTTGGTTACTGTAGCCTTGTAGTATAGTTTGAAGTCAGGTAGTGTGATACATCCAGCTTTGTTCTTTTGGCTTAGAATTGTCTTGGCAATGTAGGCTCTTTTTTGATTCCATATGAACTTTAAAGTAGTTTTTTCCAATTCTGTGAAGAAAGTCATTGGTAGCTTAATGGGGATGGCATTGAATCTAAAAATTACCTTGGGCAGTATGGCCATTTTCATGATATTGATTCTTCCTATCCATGAGCATGGAATGTTCTGCCATTTGTTTGTGTCCTCTTTTATTTCACTGAGCAGTGGTTTGTAGTTCTTGAAGAAATCCTTCACATCCCTTCTAAGTTGGATTCCTAGGTATTTTATTCTCTTTGAAGCAATTGTGAATGGGAGTTCACCCATGGTTTGGCTCTCTGTTTGTCTGTTATTGATGCATGAGAATGCTTGTGATTTTTGCACATTAATTTTGTATCCTGAGACTTTGCTGAAGTTGCTTATCAGCTTAAGGAGATTTTGGGCTGAGATGATGGGGTTTTCTAAATATACAGTCATGTCGTCTGCGAACAGGGACAATTGGACTTCCTCTTTTCCTAACTGAATACCCTTTATTTCTTTCTCTTGCCTAACTGTCCTGGCCAGAACTTGCAACACTATGCTGAATAGTAGTGGTGAGAGAGGGCATCCCTGTCTTGTGCCAGTTTTCAAAGGGAATGCTTCCAGTTTTTTCCCATTCACTATGATATTGGCTGTGGGTTTGTTATAAATAGCTGTTACTATTTTGAGATACGTTCCATCAATACCAAATTTATTGAGAGTTTTTAGCATGAAGGGCTGTTGAATTTTGTAAAAGGCCTTTTCTGCATCTATTGAGATAATCATGTGGTTTTTGTCTTTGGTTCTGTTTATATGCTGGATTATGTTTATTGATTTGCATATGTTGAACCAGCCTTGCATCCCAGGGATGAAGCCCACATGATCAAGTGAGATTCTTACAATTTAAACAATTATAGCTAGCATAACATAACAATCTAACATGTTTTGAACATTATCAATAAAATACCATCGTTTACATATTTTCATTTTTTATTATAAAACAAACATCTTCTTTTCAAGTAAAGTAAATACTTTGGTGATTCAAACTTGATAACATGTGTAAGACAGTGCTTACCAATGAATCACATATTTCTGGTTTATTCTCTCATACATATTGTGGTTTGAAATTATTTACATGGACTAGATCCGTTTGATAACTTTTATAGTGTTATACTGTTCCTTTTCTTAGGTTTTTCTTTTATCGGTGTTCTTTATTGATTTCACAGCTTAGTGTCTATTTGATTTTATCATCTATGTGATCATTTTTCAATATTTTGCTCTATATGTTTTCTCGGAAATCTCACAAAGGTTTTGTCCATTTTTATGCTTCTTAAACATTTTAATTATTCAAGTAAACAAAATTTCAAAAAGGTAAGCAATTTTTATATATGACAGTAAGTTAAAATTAAATAAAATATCAGTAAAATTAAGTTAGGAGAACTTTATGTCATAAATGAGAGGATAGATTTATTGAGACTATGTCATAATACTTTGAGTTTCTACTATGCCAAATAAATATTAAGCTTTTATTGAAATATAGGGCAAAGGAACAGGTAATGAGTCATACAGGATGGTACCCCAAGTCAGGTGTTGGGGTCACACTCTCATCTTTGGCTTCTTAGGAGGAAGGGTAGAAAAACCCATCTATTATCACTGCTTGCTTTCTATTATATTCAACTGTAGAGCTGGCTGTCTGCTCTGCATCTTGGAATATGCCATGGTTCCTGTCAACCTCATCCCACCACAAATCCTATGGAGATCTCAGGGCTAGAGAGAGGTAAAAAGAAGATCCTTCTCACACGAAAAATATGTCAGTAACACTTACCTAAGCAAAAGAACTGTGAAAAATTACTTCTATCTCATCATTCTTGCCCATTCAGATAACTTATGACAGCAATGCAAGAAGGCACCTCCACTCTTAATTATTAATAATTGGCATGGTAGAAGAATGGAAACATCCCTTGACTGAAAGCCAGGAGACAGGTTTCAGCTCTGGCCCTGCTCCCCATAGCTGGCTGGCCTCTGGTAGATCGTTTGCTTCTTTGGTCCTTTGATTTCTGCAGATGCATAATGAGAAACTGGATAGATCAATCTTTCTGTAGAATGTGAAAGTCATGAGAAGGCAGCCTTGGGAAACATTGTACACTCTCTACTCTCTTCTTTCTCTCTTTTCAGAGACCCATCCTGCACATGAAGTTCCAGTTACAAATAAATCTTTCTTTTTTTGTCCCCCTTCAGCTAGGGTCTTGCTCTGTTGCCCAGAATGGTGTGCAGTGCACAATTATAGTTCACTATAACCTTGGACTCCTGGGCTTAAGCGATGCTCCTGCCTCAGCGTCCCATGTAGCTGAGACTGTAGGTGTGTACCACCAAGCCTGTCTATGTTTTTCATTTTCATTCTGCATTTCATTTTGTAAAAACTGCCCAGGCTGTTTTTGAACTCCTGGGTTCGAGTGATCCTCCTGCCTTGCCTCGACCTCCCACAGCACATAGAGGCCGCCATTATGGCCAATAAGTGTTTTATACTAGGTTTAATCAAGAGTGTCCTTGTCTAATTTGACCAGAGAATGTCCAAACTGCCCTTCCTGCCTTTCTGCCTTCCTGGCTTCCTGTCTTCCCTTTCTTTTTGTCAAATGAATTGAAAGGGAAAATATAGGAATGATTTGGAATTTAAGTTCTTAAACAATCTAATCCAAAGATACCTTCCACCTTAATTCTAGTTAGTTCTATATATGAACCTTCAACTTTGAGGGTACTATGCAACTATGCCAGGACAGTCCTTCTGCTTCTCTGCCTTGCTTGTTTTGTTTCTTCCATGGCGTTACTCAACCCTCTGCTCTCTCTTTCCAGAACTGCTTATTCTACTATGGTCCCATCTGCCATGTTCCAGTTTTATGTACTCCTTTAATCTTCTGAAGCAATGTTACCCAACCCATTTACATTTAATCATAGTCATTTGCATTTTCTTTGCTGGTGGTTTGCTTTGTCATGCAACTAACGCATGCCTTTCCCTCTTGCCTTCCCAGTTAGAAATCCCAAGAGGACAAAAGCCTGGGCATCACACTTTCATAGCACCTGGTAATAATTTGATAGCACTTGGGGAATAGCTGCTGTAGGAGTAAATCATTGGTACCACGGTGATATATTTGCCAGGTGGTCTGGGAGATAATCAGAGTTTTAGATCAATTCGTTTGTTCTTGGTGTTATAGTTTATTATCAAACAAGTTAAAAGGAAGAAAAAGCAGAAGGCTATTACTTATGACATCATGAGAATGTTCTAGGTCTTTCTTAGTAGTACTATCCAGCCTTGTAGCTTGAATCTTGGTCAACATTAATCCTACCGTAGTTCTGTATTTTATTAATAATCCTAACATAGTTCTGTATTTTATTACCTTATACTGAAAGCTGACTGAGAGCACAGTCCTAGAAGAGATAGCTGAATGGCTGGGGAAAGAATAAACATTTTCAAGGGGGAAGAAGACAAGAAAGATGTAGAAGGCCAAAAAATATTAACTCAACAATTTCCTTGAGTTCCTTGTGTGCGGCATAGAGTATATTTGGATTTCCTACTTAAGCTTGAGAATGTACAAGTTATTTCCTGCTTTCCCCAGTTTGATGTTCAGTGTCAATTTGAGATCCCTTATTATGTTTGAATGCATCCATTACCTGCTGTGAGTATAGATTTGTCTTCTTATCAATAAGTGAACCGTTAGGGTTGTAGTCCTGAGGATAGAGGAAAGACTTTTGCACTCTTGAGAAACTAGGAAAAGAACTTTCTGAAGCTTCCCTCCTGGTAGGAAATCCAGCCTAGAAGTTGACTGGGTAGGGGCAGCCCTGGTAATAAGTTTTCTCTTCTGTCAAGATTGTGCTAATGGGAGGGAAGTCTTGGTTGTTTTGCTTTGCTTTGTTTTTGATAAAAACAAATATTTTGGGCTTCATGGATATCAGAAAGGTGTTTGAGGGAGCTGAGTCACAGTAGCTGGGTTGGCTGAAAAGGGCGGTAGGAACAGAGACTCTTTGTAGACAGTTTCTATGCCTGACAGGCTCCCCTGGTGTCCCTGTTTTCTTGGCTTTGAGTGAGATGGAACATTGTTTTCCAAAACAACTCCCACTTTCATTATGATCATCATTGTCATTATCATCATTATTGCTATTCTCTGAATCACCTAGCAGAGCAAACCTTCACACATTGACAGTGCCTGAATGTAAGCATTTTAGCTACTTTCTCAAAACAAGGGTCTGCAGGGTCACCCAGTCTTTGTAGCTTCATAGGCAGGGGTTCTCCAATTACAGACAAATGTTCTGAAATTACCTTTGTGTTCCATTCACAAACTGTTCAAATGCATTTTTCTCATTATATGGGAGTACATGATGAGAACAAGGCAAAGTGGCACATGCGTATTATCCCATAGAAGGTTAAGTCATACTCAGAATGTCCTAATGCACTAGAAAAGAAATAAGAAAAGTGTCACGAGTTGGGGTATTATGGAAGCAGATATGTTCCACTGAAGGCCAAGGTGTTTTTGTACACCCAAAGGTTTAAATCAGGTGTTTATTGCCTAAAACATGTCTGAGAAAGTTAATGAGGTAAGTTATTGCCCACGATGTCTGCAGTTTTTCCATTACCAGCTGTAAAAGCAGGTAGCAATCTCACTCTACCTTGAAGGCATCATTCATTATAAATTACTTGCTTTCAATCATGAGTGGAATACAGTGAAAGGAAAAGTACCAAAGAAGGTCTTCACTGTGCTTTGTTAGAAGACATAAACAGGAGCATTGAGCCTGCGTGTTATTGTCAAACTTCCCCAAATGAGACATTTGGAATTCAAATGATTAATTGGTAACTGGGTATTCAGTATTATTTGAAGCCAGACTTGTTTCTTCCTTTTTCTTATATATTTTTAAACTAATAACAGCCAGAGGCATACTCTTTTATCCAGAACAGTAACTCACTCACATTACTATATGACTGAAGAAGTAGCTTCGTTTTTATCATAGTTCAATCCAACTTTTGTTCCAACCAAATGTTGCTAAAGATCAAAGGTAGGGGTATACAGAATGTTTGCTTTGTTGTTAACTTGGCTCCTGACCCAACTGTCAGAGACAGCCAAAAGATAGATTTTTCTTTTTCTCCCTAGTACTGTGCTTGGTTACAGTTACATATTTCTTATGGAAGAGGGTAAAGATCACTCTTTGTTGATGACTGGCTATGATCATCCAGAAATCTTCAAGATGACCAAATTAGAATCATGAGTAAAGCCTTTAGTGGCCAATCTTTTAGATATCCCAATTTAGATCCAAATATATTTGTACAAACAGATGAACTTTACTGCATGATTGCCAGATTTCTTTCTTATCCTGTGATATTTAAATCCAGACTTAAACTTCTACATTGTGTATGGTTGGAGTGCATGATTGTCCTCAGTAGGAGACTTAAGTGAAATAGGCAAGACTCTGAGACCAGTATTCAATCCTATGAAGATAATGAAGGGGGTTACAAAGATCATGGTGCACAGAAGTTCATCAACATGCTGCTTGTGACAGATTGTAAAATACTAATAGTTTAACATATTCAAATTGGAAAAATAAAGATACTGAAGAATTTACCAAAATTAAGTGCAGGGCTAATAAGGAGACATTGAATATAACCCCCACAGGCAGTAGGGGTGCCTGACAAATATTCTCCTTGGGAAATGTGTGGTCATGTCTGATAAGCACAGGCAGCACAACATCATTTATTTTTATCAAAGCTCCCCAGGCAGGAAAAATTAAGAGACAGAGATTACCATTTAGTCTACAAAAACTGGGATCTTTATTAAGCAATACTTATTATTTACATACTTGAATATTTTGCTGTGTTTAAAACCTTCGCATTTCAAATAAGTATGAAAATTGCTGCTTGTTTTCGTAGAGTACCAAGGTAGTAAGAGCTTACTCTTAAATAGATCTCTGCTTTGGAACTGAATTCTGTCTTGTTAACTAGAATACATTATATCTCAGTACCGGTAGTGATTTGTAAAGGAATAAAATGTTATAATTAATAGGAATGCGTACTAGTGTCTCTTTTTCTGGTTCATTTATTCATTCAACACATTATCTTCTCTGCACTATATATTCTGCCAGGATTTGAGGTTATATAGTGGATAACATAGAAAACATTTATATTAGGCAGTTTAAGAAAACATTTATATTAGGCAGTTCACTCCAATAACAATGAAGCACAAACTACTCTTAGACGTTTACAAGGCAAAGGTTTATTTGTTATTTGTTTCATATAACTTTGAAGGTTAGCTTTTTGACTCATCTGCATACCAATCTTCATGTTGCAATTTAGGCTGAAGGAGTGGGCCCTGTCCACTCATACTGGTCTAATTGTAATGAAAAAAACAGCAGTGGCAGGAATGTACTGGCTTTTAAAATTTCTCTTTGGAAGTGGCATGTTATGTTGACTCACACTTCGTTAGCCAAATGAAGTCACACCTACAAGCCAATTATCAATGGGTTAGGAAGAATAATTCTCCCATCAAAAGGACCTGAAAGTGAAAGGTGGTGAATATCTTTGATAATAATGCAATTTGTGAAACTGTCTTAGAGAATATGTAGTCTAGGTAGAAAGCTGAAATTTATCATACAGAAATGTGACAGGGCATGCAACAATCAGAGTTCCATATTAGCAGCTAGAAGGTTCTTTGCTTTGGTCCCTATTTAATAACATTTGTTATTTTGGTAAATTTCCCTGTTTTTCTCATTAAAAATGCTGAGGCAAGGCAAACATTTACCAAAATAAAATTGATTTAAGCCAGATTTTGTGGTAAGCCCGAAATAGCATTTAGAAATATAGATCTGATTAATAGTGACTTCTTCATTGCTAAGTCGTATTGATGAAATGTCCAATCCAATTGATGATGCAGATATTGACCATTAGGATCACAGGAGGAAAAAACCTTGATTTGATGGAAATAGAACTCACATATCAATACTACCTTTTGATCACTCCAAAACCAAATGAAAAGGGCAAAGAAGTGGAGACATATGATAATGCCCATGAGGTCTCTTCTGGATCCTCATCAGGCCAACACTGATTGTCTTTTGATATAGCCCATCTAATTTTAGATGGATGCATATCACACACTGAAGTTGAAACCTCGTCCAATAATTTTTATCTGATTTCATTCAATATGAGCTGCCTCTAGCATCGGAATAATATTTAATAATACTCAGTTGCCAAAAGGGGTGGTTATTAAATTGTCTGAAAACTTGTGATTCAGTTTTGTCATTCTTAGATTTATATTGTCAGATTTATATATGTACATCATATAAATAATTTAACTGCTAAGCAAAGATAAAATCCATGAAAATAGTAGAATTTAGAAAACTTTTGGCTGGGTGCAGTGGCTCAAGCCTGTAATCCCAGCACTTTGGGAGGCTGAGGCAGGCGAATCATGAGGTCAGGAGTTCGAGACCAGCCTGGCAAACATGGTGAAACTCCGTCTCTACTGAAAATACAAAAATTAGCCGGGCATGGTGGCAGGCGCCTGTAATCCCAGCTACTCTGGAGGCTGAGGCAGGAGAATTGCTTGAACCTGGGAGGCGGAGGTTGCAGTGAGCTGAGATCACACCATGGCACTCCAGCCTGGGCAACAGAGTGAGACTCCATCTCAAAAAAACAAAAACCTTTCATTATGTTTAACATCTGATGAGCTCAGCCAGGTGTGGTGGCTAATACCTGTAATCACAGCACTTTGGGAGGCCAAGGCGGGTGGATCACGAGATCAGGAGATTGAGACCATCCTGGCTAATGTGAAACCCCATTTCTATTAAAAAAAAAAAAAAAAACCATAAAAACAAAAAAATTAGCGGAGCGTGGTGGTGGACACCTGTAGTCCCAACTACTCAGGAGGCTGAGGCAGGAGAATGGCATGAACCCAGGAGAGAGAGCTTGCAGTGAGCCGAGATCGTGCCACTGCACTCCAGCCTGGGCAACAGGGTGAGACTACATGTCAAAAAAA
>NW_012122709.1:1806918-1852749 GCF_000951035.1 Colobus angolensis palliatus
TGCAGTGAGCTGAGATCTGGCCATTGCACTCCAGTCTGGGCGACAGAGCGAGACTCCGCCTCAAAAAAAAATAAAATAAAATAAAAAATAAATGGATTGTAGAGTAATAGAGAGAGAGAGAGACTATTTGCTATAATTGAAGAAGTTGTGGACTGAAACACGGGAGACATGAATGACATACAACTCTTGCTTTAGTGAAAAGTGTCATCAGGGCAAATAACTTACTGAGCCCAAGGTATTTATAATTTTAAAAATGATTTGGAGCAAGTGCTTGTAAATTTGCTAGAAATGATATTCCTTCATTCCCCCCTCCGCCCCCCACTTCCCTCCCTTTCTTTCTCTCTTAATTGAAATATAATTATTGAACTATTAAATGTTTCAGATGTGAAAGTAGGCACTGGATAATGTATTAATGTGTAAAACAATCATGGTCCCTGTTCTCTGCAGTTCGACATCAACAAATGAAGACAAACGATTACAGTGGTTACCATGAGATAAATAAACAAAGTCCTGATACCTAGGAATCTAGGTAGTGAGGGAAGTTTTCTCTGAGATAATGACATCTGCTTATGTCCAAAGAATGAAAACTGGGGACAAAATATGTTGCAAGTGGAGAAAACAGTTCCAGCCATGTGAAGAATTTGGATTTTATTCAAGTGTAATGGAAGGTCATTAATGACTTTATAGGCAGGGAAGTGATAAGAGGTGATTTATATTTAAAACAATTGATCTGGTGATTGTCGAGTTGTAGAAGGGTAAGAAAGTAGCCAGGGAGACACCGTGGAGATGATTGCACTGGACCAGGCAAGAGGTGATAGAAATTGGACTGGGGTAATGAAAATCGTGATCAAGGTGGACAAATGGATTTCAAATACACTTTGTAGGAAAAAGTGTCAATGTTTGCCAATAGAGGAATGTAGGAAATTATGTGAGAGAGATATCGGGAGTGATTCTTGCCTTTGGGCTTGAACAAATGGGTAGATGGTGCCATTTAGTGAGAAGATGAGATCAATGTGGAGAGGCAGTAGGTTGTAATCAAGGAATCCATTTTGAATTGTTTAGTTGGAGATGATTGTGAGTCTTCCAACTGGAGTTGTCAAGCTGTAGTTGAATATTTGAGTTTGGAGCTGAGAAGAAAGGTTTGGGCTGGAGACAAAATGATATTTTAAGCCACAGGAATTGATGAAAAAGCTATTAAGAGAATTATGGTGAGCAGGGGTATCAGGAAAAAAAACAAAATAAAATGAAATGACAAAACCAAAAGAAACTGAGAGAGTGAGGTCAAAAATGTCAGAGAAAAACCATGAGAGGGTAGTATCCTGAAGACGAAGGGAAGATCATATTTCAAGAAATAAAGTGATTTACCCTGCTGAATATTTCCAAAAGGCAGATAAAATCAGAACAAAAGAGAAGCCTACTTCTTAACTGCAGAGACATGATTGGCAACCTTGGAACAAATAACTTCACAGGGGGGTAGGAAGGAAAGATGTAGCCCAAACTGGAGTGGAAAGAGGGGTAGACGTGATGTGTGAAAATGGAGACAGCAGGAAAAAACAATTCTTGAAAAGTTACACAGTAAAGGGGAATAGGAAAAAAAGGTGACATCTAGAGGGGAATATGAACTCAGAAGATTCTTCTTGAATAGAAAAGACACTTGTGGGTGTTGCTAATGGCAACGGTAAGACAGATGTAGAGTCTGGTACAATTCAGAAAGAGATGCAAAGCCTGTGAGAAGGCTAGGGTAGGTGGGGAATCTTACCTTTAAATAGATGAAAGACATTTCCTTAATAATAGCTAATGAGGTTGGATAGGTATAGATGCAAGGAAGTTTGTATGTTTTGTTGTGGAAAATAAAAATAATTAGATTTTATCATTTAGATATGATGCTACATCGTGGCCTAAGAGATTGGGCATGTATGGTGCAGAAAATTGAAGGAGAGAGGAGAAATGTCTAGTAAGTTGGAGGAAGCTTTAGGATGCATTTACACACAAGGCTGTTCTATCATCGGGTAGAGGCTCCACACGTTATTGAACAAACAGGTCATTGCACTCCATTTTAGATATAACAATAGATTCACTCACAATTAATATTCGAGTGGCAACCTCAAGTTAAGTTTGCATATAGCAGACTTAATTTGAAACACTTTTTTTCAAAAATCTCCTAAAGACTCAATTATAAGACTGACACTTGCCAGTTTTTTCCAACCATAGCCTAGAGAATAGATCATCAAACCCATAGGCTGGAAGAAAACAGTTAGCTTTATATATCTTCTAATAGCTTAAATCTTCTAATATGTGTGAGAAAAGCTGGTAAAGGCAAATTTACTCAACAGAAGCTTTGGACATGTGCACATCAGTGCCATAAGTATATACAGATAACCATTTTGGCTATGCTTTTGTGGGCAAATAAGATGTTTAGTACACTTATTTTGTATTTTTAAAACACACTTTTCTGTTATCTCCTTTAAGAAGCTCCCTTTATGGATTCTATCTGAGGCTGTTTTCCAAAGCCATTTCTTAAGATAGGCATTCTGAGTAAAAATGTTCTGAACCTCCTAGTAAGTCTCACAGTATTGATTATCTTCTAATCTAGTTTTGACTTTGCCTTGAAACTTCAGCCATAAAAGATTTAAAAGATTCTGCCCTTCACTAAAAGCTATCATCTGTAATCCTTGCACTCACCCATTTCAGAATCGAGATGACTGAATGTCACATTCAGTTACCTTTATAAACCCCCAAATCAAAGTTTCTAATATCAACACTTGCCTCCCTCATCACTCTTGCTTCTCAACTCCCAATTTATCAGTAATTCTTTACCACCCCTTGCCACTTACTGTCTGCAGGGTTTGAGCTGTCAGACCAGCTAAGCAGGCTTCTGGAGTCAAACAGCTTTGAAAGTTCCACAAATTTCATACAGGAAATGGGAAAATATAAAAACAGTGCATGTCAAAATGCCATCCCATGTTGACAGTAAATCACTTAGCTAACATTTAGTTTGCCTTTGGTGTACTATCGGAAACCACTAGCAGCTGGTGTGTATGCCTGTGTGTGTGTGTGTGCCTGTGTGTGCATATGTGTGTGTGCATGTGTATTTCAAAGTAATTTCTTAAGCCCTCGGAAAAATGCTGCCATTTTTGCCTCCATTCTTCTTTTTTAACCTTTTACAAATAGCCAAAATAATGTATGGATGTGCAATTTAACTGTCCTTTTCTCTTAGATGCAGGCAATAAAAGTTGATTTGCGCTAACAAGCTAAAAGCTCTGAGTACTACCAGAGTGTGATGCATTCCAGGAGGGAGGGTAGCTATCAGAATCTATGATGGTCGAAAGCATTTTCACAACAGACCCCACAAAGATTTGGAATGTGAGGCTGAAATTCAATCTATTGTTCAGAAGTCAGCTGGTAAAGAAGACTCAACTGAAAATCAGTGAGAGTGAAGACTGTCTTCCTTTTCTGTTGCTTTTGATTTCTATATAATTCACTATGGCCACTGCAATGTAAGCCTTCCCTACTCTCCTCCATATGGTTGGCAAGGAGTCAGATTATAGTAGCCTCATAGCATTAGCTAGTAATAAGGCATAAAACATGTTTGTGATAAAATATATGTTAGAAAAATACATGCTAGAGATATTATATGTTTATGTCTCTGGCCGGCTGTTGACATTCTCATTAGTTTCAAAGAAAAGTAGAAAATATAACCAAAGAAAACATTAGAAATGAAAACATTTCACTGATCATGTGCATCAACCCCTCTCATTTGATATTTAATTAGTAAACATACTAAATATACCAGAAAAGATGTTACTGTGGTCCTGCATAGAATTACAGGAACACAAAGCTACAAATTTGCTAAGGTAAATTTTTAGGCTTCTTTATAAATTTGAGCCTTCTTAAAAGAGAAAAGTATAACTGAACAGTTTCAAATATTAATGGATATACAGAGTAGACAATAACCACATAGTAACCATCATGACTATGCTGTTCAGGCAAACAAAAAGGTGGCACTTCCATGAAGAAAGCAATAGCCTAGAAGGACAAATACAGTCCATATTGATAAAGAGAATGCCTCATTTTGGCATCCTGAGCTTTCTTCTATTAAACAAAACCAGAAGGACACACAAGTGGAATACAATAAGATTAGAAAGAAAAATGTTTGTCAAACCATAAAGTCACTTCATACAATGTAGAGAGGAAGGAGAGTGGTAGTGGTGGTCTAAGGGTTAGGATTTTGGAGCCTCTGTTTAAATTCCAGATGCCATTTACATCTTGTGTAGTTTGGGGTAATTTATTTAACCTCATGATATCTTGGTTTGCTCTTAATAGAATCTCTTTATGGAGTTGTAAGAATATGATTTACTGTATGCAAAGTTCTTGCTGGCACCTCTTTAGCACTCAATAAATGTTAGGTGTTACTATTAAGTAATAGTAAGCATGTATATTTTAAAAACACACATGATTTTGAGAACTTTTAACTCCTTAAATAAATGTCATATATTCATAATTGGTAAACATTTTGCAACAGTGGTCATGATTGTGGAGGTGGTAATAGTGGCGGGATCTAAGAGTTCGAAACAGACTCTGAGATGGAAATTTGTGTGCAGAGATTTGTTAGAAAGTGCTTTCTGAAACAGGACCTGCAATGGATGGAGTAAAGGAAACAGGATTAAGCAGAGGAAAATATTAAGCTGTGATGCACCTGCAACCAAGAACCATTTCAGGGAGCTCTCTGAAGCTGTGAAGGCCCTTAAACACCTCAGATTATCTCAAATGGATGTAAGGGAGCGGGGGGTCTTTGGACTTACCCATCAGCAATTAGACACAGGCTGCTTCTACAGCAGGGCATACCCCTGGGCAAGGCAACTTTCTTCAGCCTTAGAAAGTTTTGAATGGGGTTCTGGGTGGCAAACACCATAGCTTTGACTACAATTCACTGCTCCTGTTACTGATTATATATATATATAACCAATCTAGGAACAGCTTCTCCAGGATTCTGGTTAGTCTGTTTTTCTGGAAAAGATTACAAAAACAAAGCAAGACAAGAATTAGTATAGTCCCATCGTATCAGCTGGATTGAGGACTATATGTAACATTCTTCACCTCCCTCCTCTTCTTACCCATTCTATTTTCCCTTTGTCTTTGGTTTCCTAGCTGTTCTAATTTCATTGACTTACTGAGTGATATGTCCTGGACTCTCACCCTCAGGGATCTGAGCACTGTTCATTATGCCCTTCTCAGGCTCTGTTCACTGTACTTGTCCATTGAAAATTAAAGTTATGTGAAAGAGTACTAGTCACCTTGGTGCAACCATAACTTTTCTATCTCTGCGAGGAAGATGGTTCTTTTCTTGTTTGCTGACTCCTTGGCACAAGAAGCCTAAGAGAATTTGACGATGGAATAGCTTAAAGCTTAATGAGACTTTCGCAATGTTCCCTAGTGGAAGGGACCCCACCCTAGGAACCAAAATCTCTGCTTCCTCTTGGCATAGAATTATGGGAATAAGAAAAATGAAGTCTTTTAAGTGGGTCACTGAGAATGATGGTAAGTGAGATTTTTACTCCCTTACACCTAGTATTTCAGCCTTTCTCCTTTAAGGTCTGTGACAAACCAGCCAAACTGTTTGTTACTACCCATAAGTCCATGCATATTCTTACTTCAGACATTTATTTTTTCCCCCACATAGAGTACAAAATCAGGTGAAGGTTTTTTCTCACCACTGTCTTTCAGGAATATTCCTCAGTTGAGTCCATGTGCAGCTGTAGTGGTACTTTTCCACCTATCCATTTTTTTTCTTTTCTCAGCTAAGCATCAAGAACCTCTCATATGGCCACATGTGTGATCTGAGAAAGGAACACCAGTGCAAGAGCATGTCATGACATAGGTGGCTGAGAAATTCACTCTTGAATTCTGCTTCTGCTCAAACTCACATGTGCTACTATGGAACTTCTCAGTGGTATGGGTGACCTTCTCACCAGCACATGCATGACCACTTTGGTAAAAGGAGTACTCTCTGGGCGCTTTCCTGGAATATAACTGGCTGATGAGTTTTCAACTTTACATAGTAGTAAGGGCTGAGTTGTGTTTCTCTCCAGATGCAAATGTTAATATCTTAACCCCAGGACTACACAGTATGATTATATTTGGAGATGAGGCTTTTAAATAACTCTCATTTATGCCTGGTGTTCTATTACTGGAATGCTAAGCATGTGGGAATCCTACTGTGTCCTACTGCTCAAGGTCATTGCCAAGGTCTGATTGTAAAAATTCAAAAAGTTGCAACCTCAAGCATAACAGGGATAAGCTAAAGTGAGGCCATTAGAATGTGTCCTAATCCAAACTGATAGATGTCCTTAGAAGAAGAAGAAATTTTTATACAAAAAGAGATACCAGGGATGCACACACACAGAGAAAGACCATGTGAAGACAGATCAAGAAAGTGGCCATCTGCCAGCCAAGGAGAGAGACCTCAGGAGAAACTAAATGTACCTACACCTTGATCTTAGATTATCAGCTTCCAGAACTGTGAGATGTATCTTTCTGTTGGTTAAACTGTCCAGACTGTGGTATTTTGTTATGGCAAACCAATACACATAGTACATCCGTTCTGCCATGTCAATTTTCTTGGGACTTCTAATCACTACTCTGTCTGGCATTTCTATTATCACTTTGTGTTAAGTATTGCTTTCTACAAGATTTTAAAAGCCATCCCAGCAGTGTGTTAGCATCATTTTCCAGGGTCATTGCCAGGATTTTGAATCTTGTAGCATGAGAAAGGGCTCTTGTAACAATAAACTTTTCTTTAACTTTTGTTTCGACATACATTCTTTCCCACAAGGAGATGTTGGCTAAGTCCTGATGTTCATTTGGATTATGTTTCCTTTTCTAGCACATCTCTAATTGGGTTTTGTTGTGGCTTGATCTTAGTTATGTAGTTTGTGGTCCAGGAGGGAAGGTGAAGCAGTCCCTGAAATCAGGGGTATATTAAATTGCAAAGCAGAGAACTCCAGATATCTTTAAGCAATGAAAGAGCACCTATGTTTACCAAAAAGATGTTGCATAGTTCTCAAGCTCAAAGGGTACACGAGAGTGAATTGATTATGGGTCTCCATCCCACTCTGAGTTCCATCCCATTTCAACTATATGCTGATGTGGTGTAACAGACTTGCTAATGTTACACATTCAATATTCTCAGAAATTTTACTGTATTAAAAACATTAATATTAATCAATTAATTATAAATACATGTTATAAATAACATTAATAAGCATGAAATTTAGCTAAGAAAGATCCCTGCTTTTACACTTTATTTTAAATCAGTGATTATTCACCCACAGTTTAAATTTTTAACACATAATATTTACATATATTTTCCTGTGATATTTTGATACTTGCATACAATGTATAATCATCAAATTAGAGTATTTAGAATATTCATTACCTTGAACATTTATGATTACTTTGTGTTGGAAGCATTTTAAATCTTCACTTCTAGCTATTTTGAAACATACAATTTATTGTCGTTAATTATAGTCACTCTACTATGCTAGAACACACTAGAATTTACACCGTCTAGTCAACTTTATGTTTGTACCCATTAACCAATCTCTCTTCATACCCCTCCCTAACCCCTTCTCAGCCTCTGGTAATTATTATTCTTCTGTCTACCTCCATAAAATCAACTTTTAAAACTCCCACATGCAAAATTTGTCTTTCTGTGACTGGCTTATTTCACTTTACATGACTCTGGTTTTATCCATGTTGCTGCAAAAGAAAAGATTTTATTTTCTATAATGGTTCAATAGTATTCCATTGTATACATATATCACATTTTCTTCATCCATTCATTTCTGACAGACACGTAGGTCAATTCCATATCGTGGCTATTGTGAATAGTACGCAACAAATATGCAAATATAGATCTTCCTTTGATATACTGATTTCCTTTCTTTTGGATAAATATCCAAGAGTGGAATTGCTGAATTGTATAGTAGCTCTATTTTTAGGTTTTGAAAAACTTTCATATTGTTTTCCATGATGGCTGTACTAATTTACATTTCCTCCAACAGTGTGAGTTCCCTTTTCCCCACATCCTCACCAGCATTTTTTGTTTGTTTGTTTTTTGATAATAACCACTCTAACTGTGGTAAGATAATAACTCATTGTGGTTTTGACTTGCATTTCTCTGATAATTATGCCAAACATTTTTAATGTACCTGTTAGCCATTTATATGGCTTTTGTTGTTGTTGTTGTTGTTTTTTAAATGTCTATTCAGATCCTTTGCTCACTTTTTAATGGCATTTCTTGATATTTTGCAATTGAGTTGTTTGAGTTCCCTGTATATTCTGGTTATTAGCCTCTAGAATGAACACCTTGCAAATACTTTTCTCATTCTATAGGTTGCCTCTACAGTCTGTTGATTGTTTCCTTTGCTATGCAGAAGAATTTTAGTTTAATATATCCCATTTGTCTATTTTTGGTTTTGTTTTGTATGCTTTTTAAATCTTAGCCATAAAATTTTTGCATAGACCGATGTCTTGGAGCATTTTCTCTATGCTTTGTTCTAGTAGTTTTATAGATGCAGGTCTTAGGTTTAAATTTTCAATTCATTTTGAGTTGATTTTTGTATATGATGAGAGAGAGAGAGATCTAGTTTCATTCTTTTGCATATGGATTTTTCAGTTTTTCCAGCACCACTTACTGATGAGACCTTTTTCTCCAGTGTATGTTATTGGCACCTTTGTTGAAAATCAGTTGGCTGTAAATGAGTGGATTTATTTCTGAATTCACCCAGTTTTTCTTCACCTTTCTCCAAGCATCAATAGACCGCATATGAAAATCCACATAATTATCAGATCTCTGAAAGAACTGAGTCATTACTCCTGCACATGTATTTCATTATTATAGAATCCAGTTCCATCTACCACCAGTAACTCTTTTAGTAATTATTTTCACTCCATGCCAAGGCTGTCAGTATTACACTTACAACTAGTAATGGTTCTCCAATGCCAGCCTGATTTTATGTGATCCAACCCCCAACTCCTGAATTTTAGATTTTCCCGCACGGGATTACTCAGAACACCAACAGTTTTAGGCAGGGTTCCCTGGAAAAAGTCTCTGAGATATGTTAAGGAGTGCTCATTGGAACAAGACTGCAAAAGACTGAGGGGAGTAGGATTAGGTAGAGGGAAAATTGAAATTGTGATATTATAATAAGGATCTCCACCAATCCCATGGGGAAATCTAAAGCTGGAATTGGCTTTTCAGAATTGCCCCAAATTTAAGTAAGTCAGTTTCCTGGGTTTTTGTCCTCCTACATTAACTAGTCATTGATTTAGGGTATAAACCAAAAGTATCTGAGACAGGTCTCAATCAATTTAGAAGTTTATTTTGCCAAGGTTAAGGACATGCCAGAACATGGCCTCAGGTGATGCTGAGAACATGTGTCCAAGGAGCTTGGGGTATAGCTTGGTTTTATATACTTTAGGGAGACATAACACATCAATCAATGCATGCAAGATATACATTGGTTCATTCTGGAAAGGTAGGACAACTTGATGTTGTGGGGGTGCAGTGGCAGTGGGCAGGGGATGGCTTCCAGGTCATAGGTGGATTCAAAAATGTTCTGATTGGCAAGTGGTTGAAAGCATTTGTCTAAAGGACTAGAATCAATAGAAGGAGTTGTAGAGACCAAGATTTTTATTATGCAGATGAAGCCTCCAAGTAGCAGGCTTCAGAGAGAATAGATTGTCTTAAGATCTCTGTTTTAATGCTAATGCTTGTCAGTGTGCCTGAATTCCAAAAGGAGAAGGGTATAATGAGGTATGTCCAACTACCCATTCCCACCACGGCCTGAAGGCCTGGTTCAGGTTAACTTTGGAATGTCCTTGGCCAAGAGGAATGGTCCATTTGGTCGGCTGGCAGGGCTTAGAATTTTATTTTTGGTTTACAATGGCTAACTTCAGAAAGGGGCAATAAAGCTTCTCAGTTGTGTCATTTCTGGTGAGGGCTCTATTGTGAGCCATCAAGAGGTAACCCCCCAGAAACAGGGAATGGGTGCTACAGTTCTAAAGGGAGAACCTAGAGGTGTCCTACAGCAACTGCTATGAGTGTAATTTCACAGAGCATCTTCATCATCTGAATTTTCAGCACTCCTATTTTAGTCCTTCAAGTTACACAAGTTGTATAAAGAAGTAAAAGTTACTTTAAGAGAATTTTTTTTTTCACTAGTGATGTAATTTTACTTAAACAGCCCTCCCTACACCAGTATCTACCCATGTCTGCCAAGCCTTTGCTTATTAATCTTCTTATGAACATCAGAAAATGTAATGCAAGCCAGTAGCACCAATGAGTCAGAAGTAATTTCATTATGAAAGATTTCTAAAAATCATGAGAAAACTGATGACATCTTGAAATATTTTCTTAAAAACATTTTTTTGCAGTCATCTTGCAAAAAGAAATATGGAGCAAAAATTGTGGGGTAATACAATTTAAAAATTTAAAAAGACAGGATTTTATTCAGTCCTGGTTCAAAATATTTGTTTAAAATTACAAATTAAACTTCCATATAGTACAAGCAAATAATTCTACTTAATAATTTCTAGC
Organism: Colobus angolensis palliatus; assembly: GCF_000951035.1. Lineage (NCBI taxonomy): Eukaryota > Metazoa > Chordata > Mammalia > Primates > Cercopithecidae > Colobus > Colobus angolensis. The sequence continues at coordinate 1,817,519 of NW_012122709.1, forward strand.
TCAGAATTAGTCACCAGCTGCTGTTGTAAGCAATTCACTATTTTTTTTCCTTAATCACTTTCCTCAAATATTGATGACCTCCAATTACAATTTGGTACAGACCAATGAGCACAGTCAGATACCACATACTTGAAGTCTATATTTTATGTAATTTTAGTAGTTCCCTCATGTCCTTCTGCTATAGAATGGATAAAAAGTTCATTCAGATTTTATTCTTATAAAAACTTTTCAGGAAGTTTAAGTAAGTTACAAGTTCATTAAAAGTAATAGCAGGAGATAGAGATCAGCTCTAAGTAAACCCTGTGCTAAGGCATTTGTCTTTCAAGTATTTGCCTCTTCTGGAAGATAAGAAAGCTTTTCTTAACCAATTAATCGAGACTGTTGAACTAGATGTCATGGCAAACAAATTCAAATTGTACATTACCAAGCTACTTTTCATTACAACCTTGGCAAGCACATCATGAACTTGTGTGACCTGATGATATAGCACTTCCAGGATCCCTGCTGTGCTTCACAATCGACAGATTTGAATCCTGGGTTTATTGGGGGGAAAAAAAAGGTGTCTTGGCATCACTGGCAAAACAACTCTGATTCAAATTCTGAAACAGCTCTTCTCTTGTCTCATAATGAAGGATGAACCTGATACTTGGCTGTGTGACATCATGACCACTTAGGTTAGTAAACTTGACAATAGGGTGTCAAGTATTTGCCAGTAGGTTTTCCTGGAGACTACTGGGGCCAGCCCCAGGTCAGGATAGCAACATTGTGGAAGGAATCTTGAGATTACCTCGTTTGTTATTCAACCTCCACTCAGCCATTAACTTACTATACTTCATTTATCAATATCACTAACTGCTTAGTCCTCTGGATATTAAGCTTCTAGAGAGGAGTCATTTCTTATTTTTGTTTCCACATTGAGACTAGTAAGATATGTCAGCTACACCCAGCATTTAGTTATTTGATAAAAATTGCATTCTAATTTTATATGGTAAATTTTTTCACATTTTAAAAAATCTCACTAAAAAATCTGTATGTTGAAGTTAATCAGCCAAAAAAGTCTTTATTAAACATCGACTACGTAGTTACTGAGTTCAGTATATGTGTGAATATGTATATGGGTGTGTGATCTGTGTGTACATGTGTGTATGCAGATTCTCAGTGCTTTTTGATTGAAGAAATGTGCCAAAAAAAAAAAAATCCAAGGAAACTGAATTTACCAGTAGATGTTTGATTAAAAAGGTAAAACATGATCTGATCCTCTGGGAGGAAATGACTACAAAAATAGAGATGGACAATGGCATCCTCAATATTTGGATACGGACAATCTCCCAGTGAAAGAACTTTGGCTTGACATGGAGCTAATGTACAAAGTGTTCTCAGTGTCATCTCAGTAAACAGCTTGGTCCCCCAAGGCATTGAAGGAAAGTTCTGACTAATTGTAGCTCCCAGGAAAATTGGTAAATTGGATTCAGACTGCTGTTTCACTTATAGCTGGAGTCATCCCTAGGCTTTTAAACATCACAAAATGTGTATGAAAGCAAGGGAAGCTGGGTGGCTGAATAGGGATATCTGCTGTTCCTAAAAAGTTTATTCCAATATCAGAGTACAAAGACAGTAAACATACAAAATTAGACAGCTACTATTATTACTGTGAATCATAAACCTGATGAGTTTAATAAGCCTGAAAGTCTGTGGGTGGTAGATACAAGATTCCAAACTAGATTTCCAAAGACTACTATCTTAACTTCTGCCTTCTTTCCTCCTCTATCCTTTCTCTTGAGACTAGTACACAGTCTTCTGTAAAGCTGCCTAGTAAGTGTATCACCCAAACACATTTCTCCTTTTCACAGTTATCCCTACTCCAAACCCCCAGCATCTAATGTGTTGGATTTCTTTAATGTGGCATAGAAAATAAGGCAGATAGATACAGTTATGCTACATAATGAAACAGATTGAAGCTGCAAGTCTTGCTTCAGTGCAGTAGGGTTATTGCCAGCTGTAGCGGATGAAAATTTTGAAAATTCCTTCCAAACTGTATGGCTAACTTGAGATCCCCTGAGTTCATTTCCAGGAGCATGTATGTACTGATGCCTGCCTTTGAAGGGCATAAACTAGAAGACATTCAAATTATGATAGACTGTGGCTGCTTGAAGAGTACCATGGAAGATGAAATGTTAAGTTCTTATGCCAAACTGAGCAGCCACACTTGCTGCAAGGGTTAAGACAAAACTTCCTCTTAATTGTTATAGGGACGTCTTCCTCTACTCTTCACATGAAACCTTGTCATCTATCACAGGAGGAAAAGTCCTTCCCAATGTAGTTATGGGGCTGTTGGTGCTGGGAGAAAATGAGATTCTGAGGAAAATACTAGCCACATCAGGTTGTCAGGCCACTCACCTCTCTTTGTCATTCTCAAGACACAGCAAGGGACAAGGAAAGAGATCTAAATTGTTGACTGTCATGGCTTGGTGAAAGAGCCTGAGATGAACTAGATGATTCTAATGAGGAGTTTTCTACTCACTCAATAAAAATAAGAAAACTGGATATAGGAAGTCGAAATCCTTCTGAGGCTATAGTTCTTGTGCATCATCAACTTGTAGTAGTGATATGGTTAGGCTCTGTGTCCCAACCCAAATTTCACCTTGAATTGCAATAATCCCCTATGTCAAGGGTTGGACCAGGTGGAGATAATTGAATCATGGGCAGTTTCCCCCATGCTGTTCTCATGACAGTGAGTGAGTTCTCACAAAATCTGATGGTTTTATAAGGGGCTCCCCCTTCTGTTGGGTACTCATTTCCTCTCCTGCCGCCCTGTGAAGAGGTGCCTTCTGCCATGATTGTAAGTTTCCTGAGGCATCCCCAGCCATGAGGAACTGTTAGTCAATTAAACCTCTTTTCTTTATATATTACTCAGTCTTGATATGTCTTCATAGCAGTGTGAGAATGGACTAATAGAAATAGCGATTGCTCCCTACAGCCCCCTGCCCCCTATTTAACTAAATTCCCTTTTTCTAAGTTGAGCTCAAGTTTCCCTTCCCTCACCAGCTTTACTCAATTTTCATGATCCTCTGAGACTGTTCCTTTCTCTTCATTCCTGTATAAATTGTCTTTTTTACTCCACTGGGAAATCAGTAGATGCCCTAAAATTATTTTCTAAGAAGGCACCAAGTCATAGAGATGGCTACAAATAAATCTCATAAATACATTTTTGTGTATCTCTTTTTACAGCTATTGTTATGCATTATGTAAAAAATGTTGATATTAAATTATGTAGAGTTGCATATAATAGGGATTACTATGAGGAGTAGACAAAAGTGGGCAGCATTTCAGAGGGATGTAATTCTTCTCCTCCAGTGAGCTGTTACCACCTGAGGCTTCCTACGAGGTGACTGAGTGGGGCTAAGGGACCACAGGGAATTGTCCCAGGCACCAATCAAGAAAACTCAGCTGTCCACTCCTATTACTATATACTCATATAATAAGTAATAGCTGCATCTTTTGTTGCACTAAAGACAAGTTTTAATCATAGTTGGATATACTTCCAGATGCACAAGAATACTAACTTAATATTCTTTATATGAATAATAGAATGTTAGTTATAACACTTACTTTGATTTTAAAAATTTAGATCTATTCTAACATATCACAATCTATCACTACCCCAGACTTTTTCTAAGGATAATCTTGGATTATCTCACAGCCATTTATAGTCAGTAGCTCAAAAAACTGTAAGAAAATTCAAGTCCTCTATCATCTTTTACCACTTCTAGGTTTTCTGCAATCTATTCTTGAACTAATTGAGAGTATAAGAAAACAAAATCATTGGTCCGTTTTTCCCCATAATAACATTAATTGTTGTGTCTTTTATTGTTTAAAGGTAGATATAGACAAATAACTATATAGCTTCTGCATTTCCTTTGAAACTGCTATAGAGGATGTTGCACATGACACCATTCAATGTCTTCTGTAGAGTACCCTAATATCAGACATTTATTTTAAAGTTTAAGATTAGAAAACCCTATTTTTTCATAAGGAAATTGTGTGCTTTCAGCTCTTGGGCACACTTCTTTCCTTGACTTGGATATTAGAAAACTTAAATGATTTGGATGCTCAATCCCAGAAACTATATTGAGCTTTCCTATTGGTGCATTTGTTTTCTCCTCTTAGCCATGTTTCTTTCATTTATGTTTTATTTTTTTCATATTATGCTTGTCATTTTGGGAGCTGATTTAAAATATTTTCTGAAAGGATGTAGCATACAAACATATTAAAATTGGAGTCACGCTTAGCATTAAATGGGCAAGTGAGCTCTCATGAACAATGTACTGGTACCTGTGTCAGCCCTAGACTGATACTTTCTTTGCTTGAACTCCCCTGGGGCAGGTCTGTGAAAAGGCTACATGACAATAAGTTACTAAAGACAGCACACCTGAACAAGCTGGGATAAGTAATAGTATATGAAGCAAATAGTATAAATGCTTCAAGAAAATGCTAACCCTCTACGTGCTGCTAGATGAAGGGAAATCATGACTGACAAAAAAGTCTTATAGATTGAAATTTATACAAGGAAATGTGGCTTGCTCAAGGCATACTGGGTACTTAATGCAGAACTAAGAGGGGAAAAGGTCCTCTTGAATACCGGTGTGGCTTTTAACTCCTGACTGACTTAAATAACCTTTGACTTCAAAGGCAATGCTGCCTGAAGGGCTGGGCCAAGACAGACTAGGCATGAGTTCAAGATTTGTTTGAGCCTGAGATAATCTGTCTGCACCCCTGAATAGGAGAGAAAGCAACAGGCTTCACTATTTCTAGGTCAGAGACCTGTGCAATAATAATTCTTTCTGTATGTTCAGTGACATCTTTGGGTGCCCAATAACCTAAGTGTCTAAAAGGCAGAACTGCATATAATATTTATTTGCCATAAGTTTGAGGTACAGATGGTCATGACTATTCATCATCCAGACAAATCTAGACACAAGAGCCCAAGGCCAAGACTGATGTTTGGCAAGGTGGGAAAGGGCTGAAAAGTTTTCCAGGCTTTAAGGCAAAATATCCATTTCTGGAGGAATCAGTATAGAAAGGTCAAAGTTGTCAAGGACAGAATTTGGGTAGTCAAAACTGGCAGCTAATTTTATTAGTGTAAGTGACCTTTCGTCTTATGGAAGAAATTCTTCTATATTTCTCTAAATAATAAACGTTAGTTTACAGCAATTTTATGTTTATAGAAAAATTGTGCCGTCAGTACCGAGTTTTCATATCCCTTCCCCCATTGTTTCTCCTATTAACATCTTGCTTTAATGTGATATGATATGTACAATTGATGAACAAATATTGATACTAACTAAAGACCATAGTTCACATTACAGTTCACTTTTTGACAAGAGTGTGTTTTGACAAATAGTTAATGTCATGTATCCACTATTACAGTACTATGTAGAATAGTTTCACTGCACTAAAAGTGCGCTACACTCAACCTATTTATCCATGACCCTCTCCCCTAAACTTCTGATAAACACTGATATTTTACTGTTTCCATATTTTTGCCTTTTGCAGAAAGTCATATATAGTTGGAATTGTACAATATGTAGCTTCTTCAGACTTTCTTTCACTTAGCAACATACGTTTAGGTTTTTTGCACTTTTTTTATAGCTTGATAGCTCATTTCATTTCATTGCTGAACATTACTCCATTATATGAATAGACCACAGTTTTTTAATCATCTCACCTATTAAAGAACATCTTGATTGTTTTCAATTTTTAGCGATTATCAATAAGGCTACTATAAACGTTAATGTACAGGTTTCTGTGTGGACATAAGCTTTCAAATCATTTCTGTAAATACCAAGGAGTACAATTACTCGATCTTATGATAAGGCTATGTTTAACTTTGTAAGAAACTGCCAGACTGTCTTCTAAAGTGACTGTACTTTTTTTGCATTTCCACCAGCAATACATAAGAGTTTCTGTTGCTCCACATCGTTATCAGCATTCAGTGTTGTCAGTACTTTGAATTTTGGCCATTGTAATGGTATGCAGTAATAGCTCATTATTGTCTTAATTTGCAGTTTCCTAATGACATATGATGGCATACTCAACTGTCACCTGTGTATTTTTCTTTTCTTTTCTTTTCTTTTTTTTTTTGAGATGGAGTCTCTCTCTGTCGCCCAGGCTGGAGTGCAGTGGCGCAATCTCGGCTCACTGAAAGCTCCGCCTCCCAGGTTCATGCCATTCTCCTGCCTCAGCCTCCCAAGAAGATGGGTCTACAGGCACCCGCCACCACGCCCGGCTAATTTTTTGTATTTTTTCAGTAGAGACGGGTTTCATCATGTTAGCCAGGATGGTCTAGATCTGACCTTGTGATCCACCCGCCTCGGCCTTCTAAAGTGCTGGGATTGCAGGTGTGAGCCACCGCATGCGGCCCGCCTGTGTATTTTCTTTGGTGAGGTGTTCATTCAGATCTTTTACCCATTTTCTATTTCATTTTTGTTGAGTTTTTTTTTTAAGTTCTTTGTATATTTTGGATACAAGTTGTTTTTTTTTTTTTTAATTCAAATATGTATCTTGAAAATATTTTCTCCTAGCTTGTGGTTTGTTTTTTCATTCTTTCAACAGTGTCTTTCAGAGAGTAGAAATTTTTCAGTTTAATAAAATCAAATTTAGAATATTTTATCCTTTATAAATCGGGCTTTTGGTATTTTATCTAAACAGTCATCACCAAACTCAAGTTATCTAGATGTTTTTCCCATATTATCTTCTAGAAATTAGATATTTGCATTGTATATTTAGGTTTGTGGTCTGGGTTTTTTTTTTGGTGAAAGTTATAAGGTTTGTATCTATACTGATTTTTGTTTGTTTTGCATGTAGATGTTCAGTCATTCCAGAATTATTTGCTGAAAAGACTATCCTTTTTACGTTCAATTGGCTTTGCTCCTTTGTCAAAGATCAGTTGACTATATTTGTGTGGGTCTATTTCTGGACTTTTATTCTTTTCAATTGATTTATGTGTTGTCTTTCACAAATACCATACTGTCTTGATCATTACTGCTTTTATAGTAAGTGTTGCAGTTGGGTAATATAAGTCTCCTGACTTTGTTCTCTTTCAGTATGTTCTTTTTCATGTGTTGGCTATTCTGGCTCTTTTGCCTTTCATATACATTTTTGAACTTTTATGTTGATATCTACAAAACAACTTGCTGGGATTTTGATAGGGATTGCATTGAATCCATAGATCAATATGGGAGAATTGATGTTTTAATAAGTCCTCTTATCCATGAATATATGATATATTTTCATTTATTTAGATCTTTGATTTATTTCATTAAAGTTTACGATTTTCCTTATATAGGTTTTGTACTTTTTAAAAGATTTATACCTAATTTATTTTTTAGATGTTAATGTAAATGGAGCTTTGTTTTAAATTTCAAATTCAAATTAGTTATTGACAATATATAGGACAGAAATCTACTTGTCTGTATTGACTTTGTATCCTGTAACCTTGCTAGAATTGCCTATTAGTTCAATCACTTCACTTGTCCATTCTTTTGGATTTTCTTTATAGGCAATTATATAGTCCATGAACAAAGACAATTGTATTTTTTCCTTCCTAATCTATATACCTTTTATTACATTTTATTATTGCACTAGGTAGGACTTCCAATATGATAGAAAGTAATAGTGGTGAGAGGAGAGATCTTTGTCTTATTCCCAGTCTTAGGGATTAAGTATCTAGTTTCTTACCATTAAGTATAATGTTAACTTTAGTTTTTCTGTAAATGTTCTTTATCACATTGAAGAGATTCCTTTTGTTCACAGTTTTTTTTGAGAGATTTCATCATGAATGTGTATTGGATTTTGTCAAATTCTTTTTATGCATCTATTGATATGATAATATAACTTTTCTTCAGTCTGTTGATTTGATGAATTACATTAATAGTTATTCTAACATTGAAGCAGCCTTGTATACCTCAAATAAATTTGACTTGGTCATGTTATATAATTCCTTTAATTCATTGTAGAACTTGATTTAATATTTTGCTGATAACTTTGGCATCCATGGTCATGAGAGAGATTAGACTGCAATTTTCCTTCCTATTAATGTATTTTCTAGGTTTATTATTAAGGTCATGTTGGTCTCAGAGACTGAGTTAGGAAGGATTCCCTCTGCTTTTATTTTCTGGAAGAGATTATGGAGAATTGTTCTTCATCTTTTTTCAGTTCCCTTTTGGATATGCTTTGCCTGGAGCCCTCATGTGCTACTGGGCATAGAGTGAAGAGAAATATGGGACTGGTAGGGACAGCTTATCTTCAATGGGGCCCAAGTGGGAAGATCAGCTTTACTGGGAACTTACAGTTTCTATGTTGGTGTTGACATAGTCGATTGATAACTAATCATTGCTAGTAATGGCTCAACATACAAGAGTTTGTTTTAAAGATTTGAACTGGTGCATATATAGAGTAAGAGAAAAGCCTAGAAATAATGATTACAACTATAAACCAGAGAAACAGTATCCAAGTGCATAGTGGGTAATGCAAAATTGATTATACATTGACTTTGTAAATGCTGGTTGCAGATCCAAATACAACACTACCAACAAATTGTCTTAAAACATAAAGAACATGCTGTGTTCAGTGATGTTTGAAAACAAAAAATACACTTTTTAATGTATTCAAATGCCATTTAAAAAATCTGCTACATGTTAGAATAAGGGAAACCACTACTGTATTGCACTTTCTTTCCATATCTGAAAAATGAGTACTGTAATCTTGTAGAATTTTTAAGAGAAATCAAATAATTTATTTTTTTACTTACTTTTAAAAGTATTCCAGTGAATAAAAAAATGAATCAAACACAGCTCTTGCCTTCAAGTAGCTTGTACTTTAGAAATAGTATTACATATACTAATATCATTATAAAACAAATGCTAGTAACATAAGTGACTTAGAGAGGGTACCAACGTAGAGACACAGGGCAGGGCTCAGTTAACTTATTCTTAAAAGGCCAGATAATAGCTATTTTAGTCTTTATAGGCTGTACAATCTCTGTGGTAACTACTCAACTCTGCTTTTATAGCACAGAATGCAGCCATAGACAATAGGTAAAAGAATGAGCATGGCTTTATCCCTATAAATATTTATTGATAAAAACAGGTGGCTGGTTGGATTTAAGTCTGTGAGTCATAGTTTGTCAATTCAGTCACAAAGGAAAAAAGAAAAAATGTGAAAAATAGTTTTTAAATTATAACGCTCCGTTCAAATGTAAGGTTATTATTCATTGAGCTTATTGACGACTGATACAGTGCTTAACTTGATGTTAATACACAACTAATAATCCCTGAGTAATAAGCCAATTTGTTGCCAGGTGAATAAAGGGAGAGTGACAATAATAATTAAGGGTAATAAACTGCACTCATCCTTTTCTTAGAGGAAAAGGAAAAGGAACTAGATCCTTCATATTTCTCTTATATTTTTCAAAGGGTTTTATCTTCCCAAGAGTTTAGAGTTTAAATACATCTTTGTCACTTCTCCTTGATGAACTTGGGGATTTAATCTTATTCCCAACTTAATGAAATAACCTACTATACCCTCTCCCCTCCCCATTCCACCTTATATTAATTGCACTTGAATCCTAAACCTTCCTGGTGCTAAATCAGGAGTCAGGAGTTTGGAAAGGTTGGCAACTCTTCCTCAGCTTGGCGAGCCTCTCTATGTTCAGCTTTTAATTTTCTCTTCTTTTTTCTCACTCAGTGGCTTAAGCTCATTCAAATCAGCCTCCCTTCAGATCTGAAAATTTCCATTTTTCAGAATTCAGCAAGTAGGTCTTTTGTCTCTCACATTTGGAGCCAAGTAGATTGCTTTTAGCTGCTCAGTGGAATGTTCTATTTTATCATCATGAGACTAACCAGCTGCAGATTTTGGACTTGAGGGGTTTGCCCACCAGAGTGGTCTCTATGGTAATCTGCTCTCTACCACTCTGTTTTCAAATTTCACTCCTTGAACCACAAATCTGTTTGTTTTAACAGCTTAGACATCTTGACAACCATTTTCTGTAACATATGCAGAGTAGACATGCAAAATGTTAGTAACCAATTTATCCCATAGTTGAAATCGTTAGCACACAAGTGGTTTCAACTGGAGTTATGCATTTTTTTTTTTTTTACTAATTTGTAATTGGTTAACATTATTTAATTGTTTCTGTGTCTTTAGATGCTGCTCATTTGAAAGTATGATTACTGCTGTTCCAAAACAACAAAAGCTTTGCAGGGAATTCATATGTGAACAGTAGCAGAAACTTTCATTGCTGTATTAATTATCCCATGCAGAATTTCCAGATTCAACAAATCTTTTCACCCTGTTCTTAAAAGCACCATATTACTAAGAATAGGAGTCTTCCACCTCTTTAAAGATGTGCATCTGTGTGTATGTTTTTTATGTTGCTTCTCACTTTATGTCATCTTCAGAGCTTTATTTCAAATATAAAATATCTCTTAACTAATGTAGAATAAAAACCAGTAACCCATTTTACAATTATTTAGTTGGTGGTTTTTCACCAATATCTACCATTATTTTAAGAGTGCCATTTCTGCCAGACTGCTAGGTGAAGTTCTGTAATCTATATTTCATACCTTGACATTCCAATTCTGCAGAATAAAATTAATGCCTACACTCATATCAGTAAATGATTATAATCTCTTATTGGGTAGAAGTTATAATCTCTTAGTGGGTATAATCTCTTAGTGGGTAGATTATAAACTCTTAGTGGGTATAATCTCTTAGTGGGTAGAAGAGATTATAATCTTTTAGTGGGTAGAAGACCTGTTTAATTTTCTGTGTTCAGCTCTCAGATAGCAACAAGTTCAGGGATTCACATATATATATATATATCTCAAAATGATAAATAGTTTTTGCTGCAAAATACCTAATAGAGAAAAAAATTATCAATTTTATTCCATCTTAAATTCAGTGAGAAGAAAGTAATAGAAGATGCATATGTAGTTGTCTTGGTTCTGAGGCAAAGGAGACTCCTTGCTTCCACAGACTACAAATAACCATGTGGGTATCACTCCAGTATATGCACCACGATGATCATAAAATTTGAAATCATGTTCCACAAAGAATATTTACTGTTCTAGAATAAGAGTACTGAACCTCATAACTGGAAACTCATAGCTAACAAATACTTCACAACATGAAAGAATGAATTGTTTGCCCCAATGATCGGGAAATGACCGGGATGTCTTCTCTCACTACTTCTATTCAACATTCTATGTTCATTGTGTGTACATACTACATTTTATTCAGTCATTCATAAATTAATGGAATATAAAATTATAAAATTAATGGAAATTTGGGTTGCTTCCACTTTTTGGCTAAGATCATTTGTCCAACATTTTGGATGGACTTAGGTTTTCATTTCTTGTGGATTGTAGCTAGTCACAGAATTGTTGTGTCATATCATAAATCTATGCTTGATCCTTTGAGGAACTGTCAAATTGAGCCTGGGGACTTAATCTTATCACCAGCTTAATATAAGAACATGATATTTCCCCTCCCCATTTTCACTTTCTATTAATTGCACTTGAATCTTAAGTATTCCTGGGGCTGTCAGGAGTCAAGAGTGACTGCATCTTTTCTACATCTCTACCAACAGCAATGTATAAGGGTTCCAATTACTCCACATCCCAGTTCACACTGTTAATCTTCATCTTCTTTTAATATATCCATCCTAGAGGATGGGAAATGAAATCTCATTGTGGTTTTGATTTGTATTTCCCTAATGGCTGGTGATATTGAGCATCTTTTCATGTATTTATGAGCCACATGTGTCTCATCTTTGTAGAAATGTCTTTGCAAATTATTTACCTATTTATAACTGGAATATTTGCTCATTATTGAGTTATAAGAGTTCTTTACATATTGTGACATTTTTCTCATATATGCTAGATTCAAGTTCCTTATCAGATATATAATTTGCAAATATTTTCTCTCAACTTGTGGGTTATCTTTTCACTTTCTTAATGGCATTGTGTGCAACACAAAAGTTTTTAGCTTGTATAAAATCTAATTTATTGTTTTCTTTTGTCACTTTTACTATCATCTCTAAGAAACCGCTAAATAATTCAGGGTGGTGAAGACGTATGCATGTTTTCTTCTGGGTGTTGATAAATGAGTAAATAACAATTTGAGACAAGTTACAGTAAGTATACTGGAAGGGGCAGATGATTTTTTTAACCATAACTAAGTAGAAGGCAGCTGTAAGACTCATCAATAATATGATTCTAAGAATAAAAAGAATAAAAGAAAAACCTAAGGGAAATTAAACAAATTAAAACCAAAAATATTAATATATATGGGAAGAGGATTATCTCTACAAGTGCTAAATTTAATATTTAAAATTAGAGGTAACAAAAGTAAGGCTATTTCATGAAAATAAGATAATTCAACAATTTATTAATAAAAACAGCTGCTTAACTTAGACAAATAAACCAACTTATAGATGTGTTTTTACTTATCAACTGATCATTTGATACATGGAGTTGTACTTATACTATCCAAAATATTTTAGGGATGTGGACTACAATAATTAATTGATAAGTACCAAATAAAACTGACTTGGATGATCATTTTTCTGTGAAGATTGTTTTACAGCATCAGTTGATCAAATTGGCCAGTTACTTTGCAGTCTGAAGAATGAACCCAAAACCAACTAAAATGACTCAGAATGTGGACATCTAATTAACTGATATTAATATTCTTGTTTTATTCTATATGTGCCTTGAGAGAAGAAAGAAATTAGGAATAAAAAATGCTAATTTGCAAATTTAATTCATTTTTCAATAATATGAGGCATATAGTAAATATATAATTTGTAATACTAGAAAAGAAAAATGAGAATCAATTAGATTTATGGATATTTAGACAAATCTTATGTGGGTTTTGTGAAAATGTTCACACATACACAAAATAATACCACTATCACATAATTAGAAAATCTCTGAAACGGAGACTTGAAAGGAAGAGAAAAAAAAATACAGAAAGCTATTTTGAATCCCACAATGGAATAAATTGCCATGGTACAGTGCAAACTAATCAGAGCATATCCAATGCTGTAAATTTCCTACTATAAATAAACACAGAGATCCACACATACTCAGATTTGATGGCCTTCCTTCAAAATGATGGAGTGTTCTGAACTTTAAGTCTACTTGTCTCCCGAATGTAACTACCTTTTAAAAGTTCAGGCAATTTTCCTACTTCAGGATTTCTAAGAAAGTAAGCACTTATTTTCTCTCTTTCTTGGCCTCCACATATGTACTATATATGTGTATATGTATATATATGTATATGTACACACACATATACCATATACTTATATATATGTAATTCACTAATTTCACTTTTAAGTTTTCCTTTTGTGAACTCTTTCAATAGTGACACAATGAAACAAAGATGCCATAAAAGAGAACAAAGTCATAACAAAAAGCTAAAGATCATTTCTACCTAGAGGAAAACTCTAGTTTTTTTTTTTTTTTTTTTTTTTTTTTTTACCTAGAACACAGGTTGTAAATGGTGATGTCCATGTCCAACCTATCCTCAAGTGTGTTTTGCTTTTTTATCTTTCTTTCCTTCCCTCCCTCCTTCCCTCTCTCCTTTCCTCCCCTCCTCCTTTCCTTCCTTCCTTCCTCTGACATGCAGAGGGTTTTAAAATATTTTTTAATTGATTGCCAAGATTTGAAAAGCAGAAAGTTTCCAATAAAAATCTAAGTTCCTGGCATCCCATTAAAAATGGGAATACCTGGAAACAGAAGCCTCAGTCCTGAAGGTGCTCTTCAGCTAGCCTGCTCTTAGTACCCCTTTAGACAAGGCCTGAAGATCTCCTGCCCGCTGATGAATCCATTTGTCCATTTCACTCATTTATAGTATCTGCCTGACCCCTGTGAGCATTTGGGTTTGCATCTATTTTTTAGACCCAAATGAACTGTTTTTTTGTTTTTCAGTTTTTCAGTGAACAATTTTCTCAGCATTCAATTAAAATAAATTACCAGCCTGGAAGCAGTCTGTTTTAGAGAAATGAAAAGAAATTTCTAATATTGTTTTCACAGTTAATATATAATTAGTGAGTAAATTGTTGCCATCCTTAGAACTTCCTTAGGACCCTGTTCAGGAAGAAATGTAGAGTTATTCTCATTTTTATATGAATTTGTTGAAACCAAGTCTCCATTTAACATACTGGACAAAATGAGAAAAACAATATGAATTTTTTGTTGTTCTGAAGAGGATGCCAACACAAGTGAAAACAGGTGTGTAAACAGCAGAAGGAAGTCATGAGAAACAAGATTGCTGAAATCACAAAGGCCAGTGTGTTTTTGTTTTTTTTTTATGATGGCCTGGAGCAACAACTAAAAAACTTTTGTAGTCATTGTATCTACAGGCTTCAGTATTTGTTTTCCCTTAAGAATTAATTTTTTTTAAAAAAAGCTTGAAAGGCTTTTTCCCTTTCTATAGACACTTTGAAAGAGTTCGCACAGTGTATGTAGCCTAATAGAGAACAGTGCTCCTGGTAGAAATGTAAAACCAAAATCAAAATCAAAACATACTTTTGAATGTAATATAGTTCTAGTGAAACTATAAGCCATAAAGTTGAAAACTCCTCTGTTTATGGAACATATCTTTTGCATTGAAGAGAAATTCTAGATTTCGGGAAGATCTTTGAAAGGTATCAAATTTAAAGACCCTAAACTTACCTCAGAAACTTTACAACATTATCTTTTTCAAGGTTTTGATCTGAAATCAGGTAAACTTTTGTGGTAGAAATTTTGTGGAAACTGAAAAAGGCAAGGAAAATGAAAAGCAGGTAGACGCTAATCAAGCACCATTGTAATTGAAACTCACCTTTACTCCTGAAATTCTCAGGTATGCACACTTGTGGGCATAACTACACATAATACTTTTGTTATGTGAACACATATGGAATGAGATTGTGTTAAAAAAAGATACAAGTAAAACCCAAACAAGGGTCAGGATAATAGATTTTAAAGGATTTCTTTCCCTCTTTGGCATTACAAACATACAGCTTTGCTTGTTACATTACTTTGTCATTTAACTTCCAGGCTTCCAAAAATCTCTTCATTCAATCAATATAATGATTTAAAAAAAGCTTTCACATGAACTGAAACTTTAAAAGCATATGAATAATTGGTAGAAAAAAACATAAACAACAAAGGGCACAAAAAAGTATTCTGAAACTAGCAGAATAATGTACATTTGGCTAAAACCCCAGATGACCTGTTTAATATTCATATCAACATCAATCCAAAATATTGTTTTTTACAGTTGTCATCCAACCAGAAAGGCTGACAAGGAAAAAATACGCTTATTGTTGGGAATGATGATAAAAAACGGGGAGAAACAACTCACTCAAATTCTTTCATCTAAGAATCAGGCCTTCAAATTGTTGGTCAGGTAATATCAGGATATACATACAAGGTATTCTTGACTAGATAGTCAAATATAGGAAGAAAACACTGAATTCAGATTAATTTTTATATGAAGTTGCATATAATTTCACAGCCTTTGGAATTATAGCAAGAAATGAAAAATGGAAGCAGTGTCAGAAGACTAGAAATGGATAAATATCCAAATCTCCTAACAAGCAAAATATAGAAATTCAGGCACATAAATTCATTATCAATTGGGTAGTAAACAGGTTTCAAAAAAATATATGGTGATCATTAGTAATAAACACATGTATTCTAAGATATAAAAGAAGAATCTCAAAGTTGGTAGTTCAAGTTAAAACAACTTCAGTTTCTCCTCAAGAGATAATTAACAGGTTGATATTTCAGGAAAAACATGTTGTAGAATAATTGATTTCTTCAAACATTTGACAAACTGTCCCATGAATTATCAGAAGAAACTGTATCATTTAATACTATCATACTGTATGGATATAAGAATAACAAAGTGCTCACAAGATAAAAAATAATTGATGTGAAGTCTAAACATGCTATGTAGTGACTTTATTTTCTATAAGTTGCAGCACAAAGTACAGCCAATAAAAAAGTGAGCTTGAGATTAGAAGGTAATAAAGCAAGTATGACAGTATAGATACAATTGAGTATGAATAAAATTCTGTAAAAGGAATAACTCAAGTGAAAGAGGTACTAAATTCCAAAGATTCTGGCATGTTAGGAGGAGTAGTATGTGTTTAGAAATATCCACAAATATGAAGGTAGATCATTCCTGGGAAATTTTGAGTGAGTATAAAAGGAGAGGGAATTAGAACCACCTATAGAGCTGTAACAGCGGGCTAAAGACGACCTCAGCAAAGAGGAAAAACATGGTGAGTACTGGTGCAGGCACTCAGACCCAAGTAGAGCTGGGGAGTGGCTTCACCTCTCCAGGCAGGTGGAAACATTTTTGTCCAGTTAAAAATAGAGCATTCAAAAAGTTATTTTTCACCTTTTATAAGAAAAAAAAGACAAGGGGAACTGTTTTCCTAGATTTCAGTTTTACCAACCTGGAAATATCAGTTGGTTTAATTGAAATAACAGAAAGATCCTGGGGGGAAATACAGTCATTTCAGAGTGCAGGAGACCTACTCTGTGTCTAACTCTGCTAAGGTTTTTTTTTAAATTATGGATGGGGTAGAATACCTATTTTTATATAACCTCATTTTCTATAGACATTAAATTATGTTTAGACTGTTAAAAATATGTTTTAGGCACTTATAATAAACAAAAACAAAATTTAACACTTTTAAACCAAAACACATCCTTTTGCTTTTCATAGATGTGTTTCTGTGTCAAGATTCATGGAAGGAGAAATAAAACATTCTTTACAGTTGTAAAGAAAATAGTGATTTTTGTTTGTTTTGAAAGAAGTGGTTCGTTCTGAAAGAAGTAGGATAAGCTCAGTTATACTGGCTACATTAGTAATACCTGCTGTATAATTAATAAATTCCAAAGTATCAGTGGTTTATGAAATAGAAGCATACTTCCCATTCATATAAAGTTTAATCATTAATTGTTGGGATGGGACAGGTTGTTGATAGAAAGGGAAGAATACTCTGTTCCATTCAAGGGCCCCAGGATAATGGTAGCTCTATTTTCTTCATTGTGTGGTTTCAGAGATTGCTCTAAAGAACAGAGCATCAATGATTATATGGCAATTTAATATAGGCTAGTACTAGAAATGATATGTGTCCTAACATACAAATTTTACTAGCGACGCTCCCCCCAGTATTGATACAAGGGGAAATTAGATTTATAAACACTGTCTGGAAAACTAGTTCTTAGCAACAGCTCTAAAACCATAGATGGGAACAGAAGTCTTTGGAAAACCAGTGACCTGTGTTACCCTTATATGGAGTTATTTTGATATAGACTGTTTAAAATCTGTTATTATAAAGATAATGGTTTATTTGACATATCACTGTTTATTCCCTGAGCAGTGAAGATGGATATTTTAGAGACCAATTTAAAAACACTAAATATTATTGTTTTTGGTGGGAAAAATGTTTTTAATGGTCTGATCACAAACATTAAAAATCATTAAAAGAGTCCTTGTTATCAGACAATATAAAACATTTAAAATATAAGCTCATTGAATTATAGAATTTCAGAACTAGAAGAAACCTTGGAGACTGTCTAATCCAAAACCATTTTCTAGCAAATAGAATCACATGTTATATATTATGCATCTAGGTTATAAATTTGTCATCGAGTGCAGAAATACATGAAGCTAGTATTTTTCTTGTGCCCAAATGAAACCCACACAATGAGCTAAGCACTTAGGTTAACCGTTTCAAGCTACTAAGCTACTAGACATATCCTCGCTGACATTGTGAAGCGTAGAAAGGGACGATGATAATTCTGCAGCTTGTCCCATGTGCCTGTGTTATTTGATTTATGTGCTGTACCTGACTCCTATGATGCTGATGGAATTCATAAATCTGAGTAAAAGAACAGAGACCCATAACTCAAAGAGGCTGAGATGGGCTAAACCCTGAGGCTGAGAATGTACTGTACAGTTGGAGCTCTGTTCCTTCATGAATACCCATGGGTATCAAAGTTGCTAAAGGTTAGGCATTCATCACAAAGGGTTCCAGTCAGGAGACATGGCAGGGTTTCAAGATTAGTTTTTTTTTGCCTTCGAACTTTTGGGTAGTCCACATAAAAAAAAGTTTTTGCTTTATTTAATAAGGTAAAATTGAGGCAGTTAATGTTCTAATGCATACCTCCACATCATGTACACCTACATGTCAGTGCCTACTATGTGCAAGATGTTGCCCTACACAGGTTTTACGGGAAGAGGAAAAGTTACAAGCCTTGGACTATAAGGTTTCAAATTTATCATCTAACAAATAATGTGACAGAGATCATGAAACATAATGACAGTGTATGGTCAGTATGAAAACATTCAGTAGTATATCCCACAGATATAAATATCCCACAGATATAAAACATTCAGAAGTACAGAAATTCAGAAGCAGAAGAGTTCACTGAGGATGAGATGTTGAAGGACCATGTAATATGAGATAACTAATGCATGCATATTATAGTCAAGTTGCTTTATATTCGTAAAAAGTTTCTGGAGTGGCACAGGTCTTATCACTGTTTCAGTCTTTGTGCTTCCTTTGCTTTGTACCAATTATAATTAGATCTGTTTCTCAGTTTTGAGTGCAATTTAAACTAAGATTATGAGATCTATGCTAGACATTTAATTCTATTCTCTTAAAGACAGTAGCTTCATCTCTGGCCACTCACAAACAGAGGCTCTGCCTTTAAGTATATAAAGGTTAGGAATATGCATAATTGGTTTATTCAATAAGCAGGTTGAACATCAAATATTTATTAAGATTTTCTTCTGTGTCAGGCACTATTCTGGTAGTAGGAACACAGTATGTATTGAGAAACATGGATGCATCCTCGCCATTTTGAGACTTACCATCTGTGAATGAAGTAGACAGATATTTCTACAATCAATGACATTGAATTATGGTGAGTAATATGATAAAGAAAGCACTATACTCTTTTAGAACAAATAGCAAAAGAATCTGACCTAGCCTGCCGGATGTGGTGGCTCATGCCTTTAATCCCAACACTTTGGGAGGCTGAGGCAGGTGGATCACCTGAGCTCAGGAGTTCAAGACCAGCCTGACCAATATGGTGAAACCCCGTCTCTACTAAAAATACAAAAATTAGCCAGGCATGGTAGCATGTGCCTGTAGTCCCAGCTACTTGGGAGGCTGAGACAGAAGAATTGCTTGAATCTGGGAGGTGGAGGTTGCAGTAGCTGAGATCGCTCCACTGCACTCCCGCCTGGGCGACAGAGATTCCATCTTAAAAAAAAAAAAAAAAAATCTGACCTGGTCTCCGGGAGGTCAGGAAAGACTATCTGTAGGAAGCTACATTAAAATTAAAACATGAAATATAAAAAGGATGTACCCACTGAAGATGAGGCAGGAGTGTGTTCTAAACAGAGAAAACAAGGAGAAAAGGCAGGTGGTGTTTTGCCAGCTCTCAGAGGCTCCATAAAAAGTGTTCTCTTACTCCTGAATAAAGAGATGATGTCACCCAGAAGCTCTCAAAATACAGTTGGGGAATCTGTGCAGCCAAAACTATTTCACAATAATACCAAGATGTTATTTGCTTTTTTTACTCTCATTTTCTGATGAGAGTTGGCCAGAAGCTGCGTAATGCGTTCTATCACAACAGATTGAATTGTGAAGCAAACATGGGAATTCAGCTATCTTCTATTAGGTCAGTCATTAAAGAGATTTGCAAAAATATTAAACAATGTCATCCTTCTCACCAATGGTTTTGGAAAAGAAAGTTTGTAAAATACATTATTTATGTGAACATATACTGCAATTTTATTGCTAAAAAATTAATACATATTTTAAAATTTGTTCAGTTTTAATTTATGACATGTAAATACTAAGAGATATAATCCACATAAACAGAAGCCATTTGGGGTCCTAACTAATTTTTAATAGGGTAATGTAGTCTTGAGACCAAACTGCTTGGGAACTACTCGTGTTACTCAAAATGGGGACAATTTGAGAGTGCAAGGAGATAGTATTAATCATTACATCAGACAATGAAGTGAAAATACATCTCTGACTACTTGGATATTTATCCCAGTTTGTTACTTGTTTTCCTTGTTTTTCTGGCACATGTTATTAATAACTTTTAGTTTTACTGTCAACATGTCCTGGTTTGGAGGATGAGTTGAATGGTCACTCTACCTACGGGACTAATTAATGATGGCCTTACCCTATGCCCTTCTAGGTGTGCTATTAAACAGAACTCCACAACATGAATTTCTGTGGGGAAATAGATATGAGGAGTCTTTCGATGGAAATATGCCTGACCATCACAAATAGACTGATTGAAAGAAGGAAGGGCAAAATTTCCTTTACTTTCATTTTATGTTTTTCTGTTTTCTTTTATTTTTGTTTCCAAGTATGGCATGTAGGTTTATACATCTTAGGTCTGACAAGAACACTGTTAATCTGTGTTTTAAAAGGATAGAATTTTAGAATTTCCTGCATCATCTCCAGTAGTTACCAGGACATCTGAAGAATAACAACAACAAAGTAAGGAACTTAAACCTTTGAAAGAATGTTGAGAGCAATGCATAATGTTTCCTGTGCTGCATTTTATAGAAGGTCACTCCAAAGTATGGATGCTTGTTATGAAAAGTAGGCGAATTTGTATAATCAAATTGAAACAAGGTCATGGTCTAAACAGAATCCTTCAAGCATAAAAACAAAAACAAAAACAAAAACAGCACCAGAAGGAAAAGGCATTGTGTTGATATTTTTCCCTGTTTCCAAAGATTGAGATACCTAACATTTATAGAACAAAGATGTATACATTTAAAATGAAACACATAACTCAATTGCAACTCAAGATTTTCAGATCAGATACATCCTTTTGGAATATCTGCCAAAAAATAACATGGATATGTTACTGATTTACTAGGAGTATGCTTTACGGAATAATAGAAACATTACAAGTAGAATGGGGGAAAAGAAAAGACAGAGAAAAAAAAAATGACAAAAACCAAACAGCCAGGAAGTGAGAGAAAAAGAGTAAAAGCAAGAAGGCAAAGTGATGTCCTTATGGGAGCATACACTTTTGCTTCTTGGGCACATCAAGGGCTTATAGCCAAGGGCTGTGATGTTATTCTAGACAATTTTACCAACATAAAATGAAGAGTCTAAATTATGATGAAATCAGAACAGCCAACCACAAGGGAAGCCATTAACAATTTAACATGAGGGAGTGTGGATTCTACTTGTCAAAGAGAATATTAGAGGACCATTTGATATAAAATGCAACGATCACAGCATTGAGGGTTGGATACCTCAGCTGGGTTTTTCTTGAACTCATTGCCTTACAAAGTTAAACACAGACCTGAGTGTTTCACAAGGACAGCATATTTTATGCCATAGAAAAAATTAGATCAACTGAATAGGATGAGGATTTGATTGGATACCTGTCTATCAAAAAGCTGTCTGGTGAAAGAAAAGTCCACAGCGGGGTAAGAACAGGTGAAAGTGGACCACAGAAAAAGTCAGAGTATTTGAAATCACAGACACATTGAGTCAAATTCTAGTTAGGCTGCTTCCTGATTGTTTAGTCTTGACACATTTTTATCCTCTAGAATCCTAATTAGTTTAATGTAAAAATGAGAATAATAATATCTACTCATAACAATTATGTCAGAATTAATGAGCAAAAATTATAAGGTACCCAGAACAGTGCCTGGCAGAGAGTGAGAAGTCACTGAACATTGCCCTTGCTTCCTCGCTTTTCACCCTAATTACTGTGGTGTCTCTTTCCTTCTCTTATGTCTCCATCTCCATCTTCTTTTCCTTCTTTCCTGATATTTTAACTTTTTATTTTAGTTTAATTTGAGGTTTACAAAAAAGTTGCAGGGATAGTATAAGAGTTTCCATATATTGTTTACCCAATTTCTTACCTTTACCTTTTCTTTTTAAAATGTATTTTTATCCAGTTGTTTTACCAGAATGCATGTCCACAACTATCCTCAAAAGGAATAGATTGTATGATAATATAATGTTCTATTACTTGTTTCAATTGTACCATCATCATCTCTTCAGTACACAATTGGTGAAAGCTAAATGATTACCCTAGAGTAGAAAATTATTAAATTATCTGGATCTGGTTATCGACTTTCTTTTTGCCTGCAGAAAACTTTGGATCATGTAGCCCCCATTAACTTCAGGGAAGTCAATTAGGTAGAGACAAAAGAAAAAGTTGATAAATCCTCAATGCCAGTATGATGGTACAGTTATTATACATGTTTAATACATGTCCTAAGGCATAACAATAGACTTGTATTTCCAATAAGCTAGAATCATTTCAGAGATGTGATTATTAGGTTAATGGGTTTAAAGGGCACAAAATAGTTTTAGTTCAAATTTACATTCCTAAAGTTTTTCTATAGTGTCCTGAAGTACCCTGTGGTTCTTGGTAATCGAATAAGGAACTGAACTTCTGTAGTTTCATCTCCCATCTCCTTTCTGGGCCTCTTTTCTCTTTGCTTATAAGTATCATCTCCATAATTCCTCTGTAGTTCTCATGAAGGTTTTTTACCCAACCATGCCTTCCCATGAAAATGCCAAATGCTCTAAAAATAGCCACAAGAGCCTTCCTATTTTTTTTTTCTAGTAATAAAATACTATTCCCTTGTGCTCTGTGTAAGCCGTATGTCAGGAGAGGAAAAGGAGTTCAGATGGAGCCATTCATGTGGTCAGACATAACTAGCTTAATGCCTTTTTATCGGTCTGGGACATTTACATTTAAAAAAATGAAGCCTTGCCATAAAAAAAAAAATGGTATCATACTCAGAATGAACCTCTAATGATGGAAGTTAAGGCACTATGACAGAGAGAAGAAAAGGGAATCTGAAAACACCACCTTTCTTGGTAACTCAAGCTAGATGTGTGTAGGGGAGGGCTAAGAGTTGGCAAGAAAAATTGAATACCACCTAAAGGCACCTTGGGGTCATTTGTGGAAGGTGCTGCTTTTAGACCATCATCATCTCAACATGAAGACTAACACTGTGTGACATGGTATCACGTATGCAATCCCATTTAAACCTCCTAGACCCGAACCAATGGAAGGCAAAAAACTCACCTAAAGCAGCTTTGAAAAAGAATCCTCTTCAGT
Organism: Colobus angolensis palliatus; assembly: GCF_000951035.1. Lineage (NCBI taxonomy): Eukaryota > Metazoa > Chordata > Mammalia > Primates > Cercopithecidae > Colobus > Colobus angolensis. The sequence continues at coordinate 1,840,723 of NW_012122709.1, forward strand.
TTACTGCAGGCTTTTCCTCTGGTTATGAACCTTGGCACAACACTTTGGTAAAATAATAATAATAATGAAGTTCAATGCTAAAGGCTGGAAAATGAAGAATGATTTGAAGGTATAAAAGAATAGGAAAAAAAAAGGTAAAAGGTAGTGACAGAAGTTTGTTTCATTCCCATGGTAAGATTCGGCAATGGTTACATTGCTTGTTGCCTTCAGTTACTGAGGCCACAAACCATTATTTTCAGAGGCTCATTGCTCTATATGAGTATCAGTATTTGATGGGAAGATAGAGGGACTGTGGGGGGGAAATTGCCTGGTGATTCTTCTTCATAAGTTTTCTCTTTCTTTTCTTCTGGAGAGGATAGCTAGAGGAAGGGGATGTTCAGAAAATAATAATAGTAATGATAATAACATTAATCATCATTATCATCATCAAATCTTTGTTAGAAGAGTGAAATCATATCATATTTCTTCATCCTTTACCTGGCCTTTTCCTGTCTCCATTGATATGAGGAATATGGACTAAATAATTCTGAAAGTACCGTTGGCTTGCTAAGCAGTGGACCTTTTTAATAAAATTTTAATAGACATATGAAAAGAAGTAATCCTCCTGACAGAAAAAAGTTCACCAGATCAGCTATACAGATAATAGACAATACAACGTAAATTATATAATAACTTTGTAAATAATGGAATAAAATAAATGAATATATATACATTTATGGATATACACATGTATGTGTATTAATGTAATGTATAAATATTGTGTGTGTGTGTATTCTGAGATATTAATCACAGGCTCGTGAATCAAGCTTAGGTTTACTTGGAGGCAAGATGAATGAATTTGTACATGATATAATTTTTCATTTCTTCCTCTGATATTACTCTGATTTAGTAAATGTACCAATAGAATGTAGTATTTACTAGGGAGATATTTAGAGTAAGAATTCCTCCTAGCCACTAGAAAGCAATGCTAGCAAGAATATTAAGTATTTCCTAAGATTTCATGCAAGCCTATTTGGTAACCTAAGAGTTCATTATTTTAATATGGTTGTGAAAACCCAGTTCAGTGTTTGCTCAGTATGACTTGTACTTTTCTAGGAGGTATATATTTGCTCCTAATTAAAGTGCACTTGCTGCACACATTTCAGGTTTTAATTTGGCTCTCAAATTTGGCACTGCAGGCAAAATGCCATAGGGCAGAGGGGGGCAAGAAGAAAAGGCAGACAGAAAAGTCACAAAACCTGGTCCATCTTCAGACTTCTGTTCCTGAGGTACAGTTACAGGCAAATTTTGCTATCAAGGTTGTTCAATTCCTACATGGTCTGAGTTTTATGCTACATGAGGAAAAAGAAAAGTCTGAATGGCTCGCAGTACAACATCCCCACTGACAGCATAATGACAGCGCTGTTCATTACTCATACCCTCCTCTCAGAACCGGGATATGCAAGAGAGTGCTGCCTGTGTCAGAGGCAAATGCTATTTCAAATGCAGTATTTGGTGTGTACTTCTTTAAATGAGATTAGATTAATATTTAACGTATGATTTCTGATTCTGTTCACTTTCATCTCTTCCTGATGCCTCCAGTGAAAAGATTTCTTACATATTTTGACAGAAAGGTTAAACCAAATTGACTACCAAAGAAATGGACACTGACTCTTGAAGGGTTAAACAAGCTTCAGGAATGTTGAGATTTTTTCTCTCTCTCTCTCTCCCTAGGAACTGCATGCCTGAATGATTCCTAAGCTGTTAGGGTTACCATGGCAATTATTATTCTTAAGTGGAAAGGTTTATTTGTGAAGCAACAAAAGCCCAACAAACTTGTTGCCTATACCGCTACATCAAAACTACCCAGAGCCACCTTTAAAAAGGAACCAGCTTTTAAAATAATTGAATAATACATATCAATCTTTATCAGGGTATATGATGGGCTTGCAAAAGAGAATGGTAGAACATAAATTTATTAGAAATATTTATTGAAGCTGCACTTATTGGGTGGGCTTTGCAGATTTTACCTTTTGAAGGCATGCTGAAGTCACAACCAACCTCAGAATCAGCTGGATTTTAGAAGAATCAGTTTTTTTGGAGCATCTGATATGTCATTTTCTATATGGCTGATCTCTGTGATCTTGATGTCAATTCCTTTTAACGTGAAGATGACCCCCAAAGCTTAAAGTAATTAATTGTTTATTATTATATTTTAATCCTACAGTCATGCCCTGTTTCCCCTAATCTTAGGGGACAGAGCTCTGGCTTGACTGGCACCAGTCAGTGTTCATAACAGACTTTTTGGTACCATAACATGCTTGTACAAAATACAGTAGCGGTGTTATGAGGTGAGAAGGCTGGATACCTTTTTTCACATGTGGAGGGGCTCTATTTGGGATGTCCTCTGTTCAAGACCTCTGTGCTATCTTATAGGTCTGGAAGAAATTGCGTAAGTCAAAAATCAATTATCTTTTGTTCCCTCTATATTGTAGCCAGTCTGTCTTAAAATTAAATATACAGATTTAAAAGCACCCTGAAAAATACACCCTAGACAGGTGTATTAGTCCGTTTTCATGCTGCTATAAAGAACTACCCGAGACTGGGTAATCTATGAAGAAAAGAGGTTTAATTGACTCGCAGTTCTGCAGGCTTCCCAGGAAGCATGACTAGGAGGCCTCAGGAAACTTACAATCATGGCAGAAGGCCAAGGGGAAACAAACACATCTTACCATGACCCAGCAGGAGGGAGAGAGAAGGGGGAAGTGCCACACACTTTCGAACAACCAGATCTCCTGAGAACTCAGTCACAAGAACAGCAAGGGGGAAGTCTATCCCTTAATTCAATCACCTCCCACCAGGTCCTTACCCCGACACCTGGGCATTACAATTTGAGATGAGGTTTGGGTGGAGAAACAGAGCCAAACCGTATCAGCAGGTGTATCCCTGTACTTTGTGCGTGCCTTTGTTCTTGCCCTTATCAAATGGTAATTGTGGATGTCTCAGCTGTCACTCCTGGCAAACAGCTGGGCCCCGGAGCCTCACGGACAGACGAGGCAGGGTATGAAGCTCAAATTCTGGAGTCAGGTTGCCTGCATTGAGACTCCTTCTCATGTGCAGTCTATGTGACTCAGGCAAGTTTCTTAACCTCTCTGGGCCTCAGTTGTATTGTTTATAAAATAAATATGATAATAAGACCACTTGTTTAGGGTTGTTGTGAAAAATAAATGAGTTAATACCTATAAAATTGGAACAACCCCTGGTACAGGAAAAATATTTTGGGAGTGTTAGTAGCTTCTCAAGAGATACTGTCTTTTTATATTTGTATTCTCAATGAGTATTCTCAGATTAGTTGCTTAATAGAGGATTTTTAAAAATAAGTGAATAAGCCTTCTATTTGAGAAGTCTTTTTCTACCTTCTGCCATGATTGCTTATCTATTAATAGTTTCTAGGTGAAAACTTCCATTAGTCATAACTGATAGCATAGCAGCCCATTCTGTAGTTGGAAAGCTCTGCTAAGGAACTCTATTGTCTTCCTGGGAACTCTCTTCTGTGGGCAAAGGAAGCTTTGAGCATTCTACCTTCTGGGGAAAATGTGTCTTCTTTCAGACTCATTTCCTAATTATAAAAGGCCTGTGGTATTGGATCAGGAGAAGGAGGATTTCTTTCTCTACTTTACACATCAATGGACAAGTTGTGTATCCCTGTTCAAATTCAACAATGAAAAGTGAGTTATAAGATTTGTTTTAAGAAGCAGAGATGCTTATTTCAGTTGGCAATTTGATCTCTTAACAAATCATCTTGCCGACTTTGTGGGGTTATTTTTTACTATCCCATTTTACAAGAGTTATTCAGAGAAAAGAAGCATTACTTGACATTTCTAAGCCACTGGGATGCTTTCTAATTTGTTTCCAGAGTATTTAATCTATAAGACATACCAGGCTGAATAATTTATGTAACAAAACAATGACAACAAGGTCAAAGCAAAAGTATGACTTTACAGTGGGGAATATTCATGACCTGATGCTATTTGAGATATACTTCTTGAATATTAAAGAGTTTTTCCTAATGTTATGCTCCAATTAAATGAACAGAATGGTTTAAAAAAGAAAATTTGATTCCTTTTGAATTGGAGAAATTAAGGAAATTCTAGGATAGCAATTACTATCTTGCTATTGAAAAATATCAGTCACTGTCTGTCCATGTAAAGTTTAGAGATGATAGCTGGAAACGTTTTCACTTGTGACCTTGTTGCAATATAAATCTCAGAGTACCAGATATTCGGCATCAATAGATCCGATACTTATAATCTGATTTATTCAGTGATACATAACCTCAATTATTTATTTTCAGTTACATTTCAACTTGAAAGAAGAGAGTCAAAGCAACAACATTTGCTGCTTAAGATGGCTTATAGAGTTTCCGACAATATATAATTCTGCTTTTCCTTTTTAACACAGTACGGCTTATGCTCTGAAAGGAACAATGGCTTCTTATGCACAGTGGACAAATAAAATAGATAACCTAATACGTAATATAGAAGAGCACTAAACTAGGAATGAGAAAATTTAGATGTTTTTGAACCTCCATCATTAATTAAAATGGTATTGGGCTAAAGCATTAATAGAGATATTTAACATTTACTAGGGACTCATTTTATTGGAGGAATTAATTCTTGCCCCTCTAATAAGCCAAGAATCTTAGTGGATTAAGGTAATACAAGTTATTTCTTGCTTACATCAAGTCAGAAGGCACCCAACCTGTTTCCAACTGGTGGCTTTGCCATCTTCCAGTGCCTCAGAATGCTTCAATACATCCCCTGCATCCAGCTGGCAGAATGATAAGGGCAGCACATGAGAAGAAGAATATGATTGAGGTTTGAGTGTGCCAGGCCTGGAACTGATGATTATCACTCCTCTTACACTCATATGGAAGGAGCTCAAGTCACATGACCCTACTACATATGTGCAACTATGGCTGGGAAACACAGGAAAACACTGTGCCAAGAGAGAGAGGACATGGATGATGTTGAGCAACTACAATTATGCATAGTGAGCTCTGCCAAACTATGCTTAACTCTCTCAATATCTCACTTAATTCTCCCAATGACTTTTTGAAGATCAAGAAACTTGAGCTTAGAATGGCAGAGCTGGACTCATTCTTTGACTTAATCTGTGCTCTTAGAGACAATGCTAAATTGCCTTCTTGGTCTTTGAAAATCACTATTACAGGTTTCTTCACCTTGATAACGAAAATGACAGTATTGGCTCTTCCTGTTATATTTCATAGAATATTGGAAAATTGTGAACATGTCAAGACTTGCCTTCTCTCCATTGTGCAGATGAACTGTCTGGGCATTTTTTATGGCTAACTCTTTTACTTGTACAATATATGCCATCTGCTCTCACCCTTTCTAGCAATTCTCCTCTCTCTATCCAGCATCATAAAAACTACCCCCTCCACTGAATTATTCTCATCAACATACAATTATGCTATCATTTCTCTGATCTTGAAAATAAAACCATTTATTGACTCTATATATCTAACTAGCTATTGCTTCATTTCTCTGATCCTCTTTAGAACAAAATATCTTGAGTGATGTATACTCACCGTTTCCAATCCTTCTCCTCTATTTCCCCTTGGATCTCCTCCAGCCATGTACCCATATTGATACTGGTAAATTTGCCAGTGGCCTCCATGTAGCTAAATACAGTCAATTCTTAGTCTTTATTTTATTGGACTTATCAGCATCGTACCATCTTTCTTTTCTTTGAAAGTTTGTCTTTACTTGGTTTCTGAGACACCAGCTTCCACTTAACTCTCTTTTCACTTTCCTGGACACCTTTTATGTGTCTCTTTCTTTGGTTCCTCTTCATCTCCCTGGCTTCTAAAGAGAGAATTACTCCAGGGCTGTGTCCTTAGATGCCTTCTTTTTCTCTCGTCATACTCACTCTCTTAATAATCTCATGTAGTCTTATGGTGTCAAACAAATCCCATATGCAAGTTGAAGATTTCCAGACTTCTTTCCTGAATTCCAGATTTGTGTCATTACCTGAATGCATGATCTGCACCTCAAGTTTAAAATACCCAAAGTTAAATTTCTCATTCCTTCATCATAACCACCCTGGTTCAAGCCACCAGTATATCTTATTCGGATTATTGTGTTATATTCTTAAACTATCTCTTTCCTTCTTTTCTTATTTAACTCCTGCTGTCTAAAGTCAGATCATGTCACCCCTATGAACCAATCATCTAATGTTTTTCCTTCTCACTTAGAATAAAATCCAGTTTCCTCAAATGGCCCACAAAGCTTTTTAGAATCAGGTTCTCCCATTGTTTCCTTAATTTTATCTCCTATTATTCCTTCACGTCAGCCCACTCCAGTCACTTGAGTCTCCTTGCTATTTCTTGATCATTCCAGTCACTTCCCCCATCTCAGGGTCTTTTGCACTTGCTCTTCTCTTTGCTTGAAATTTTTGTCCCATACATATTTTCATGTTTCAGTTCCTGATCTTGTGTAGTTTTTTACTTAGATCTAGCTTGCACTGGGGCTAAGTAGCAATATCCTCTTTTATGTTAGTTTAAACAAGTTCCTGCTCATTTCAGTATTTATCCTATTTAAATGTAACTTCCTATCAGGACTACTGTAATGTATCTCTTTTGAATAACTCAGTTTCTTTAGGCAAAATACTCAGGGAGCATCTGAGATATTGTCCCCCTTCTCTTTCTAACAACAGACTCTTAGTTCATGGGGAAAAGGTCTCTATGACTTTGTAGAAGTAAAGACAGTTGATCCACAGTCTGCTGCCAGTCCTTTGACATGGTATTGGCTCATATCCCCTGAGAGATAGTAACCTGATCCTGTACATGGCACACTGTTGTCATCTACTACTGATACCTGATGACAATCAAATCTTGCTTGCTTTCTTGGCTTGATCAGGGCTTAATGGACTTACCATGCTGATTTAGCCTTTTCTATTCTCTTGTGGCCACCACAAGCCCCTCAGAGTCCCTTCTATGTCATCTGTATGGCATAAGGGCTACCTGTTTACCTTACGGCCTCTGCAACAGGATGACTTCACCACTTTCCCCACACATCCATCATATTTAGCCCAATGACAGGTCCCCTAGCTCTTAAAGTTCACACCACCTAGAAGTCACATTTGACGCGGTATGCAGACTGAACTATGTCTTGATATTACCTCTGTACTCTTCCTTCCTAACTATGCTAGTGTATGTGGGGCTGCTCTACACAGCAGTCATATTCCTAAGTTCCAAACAGTGGGCATGGCAAGAGACTGTATTTCCTCTTTCTAAAGCAAACCTGGAAAGAGGAGCTCAGAACATGCTTATGACTATTCCCCTTTCTCTGTCTCTCTCTCTCTCTATATATATATATCCATTTTTGTCCCATAACCATGGGACTAGAAAAGATAGTCTGCCTCCTTCCTTTTGCTCTAGGGCTAGGATATTGCTTATTAAGTGGTATCTGCCTCTACCTCATCCTGAGACTGTAATGGTATTCAGGGAATAAGGAGAGAAACTAGCTTACTAAACAACAGCAACAACAACAAAAACAAATGGTCAGGTATTTCAAATATACCCAAGATAAAGATTGTGTATTTCTGAAAGCAAGTTTCATTAATTTCCACCATCCAACTTCAAATAAATCTCAATTTGTCATTTGAAATTTTCAGATGAAGTCCAGATTTGGGAGAGGATGAACCAGATGGGCTGGAAGAGAATATGTGAGGGGCTGTTCTTAGAGCAACTCTTTGGAGGCACTTCTAGATAATGCAGGAAATGGGGCTCTGTCAGGGCTGGCATCATGGATGTGCTACTTATGCAATCACACAGGGATTGCATTCAGAAGTGTGCTTTATTATTCTGTGATAGCCATCATGAAGTTATTAATAATTTTGAACAAGACGTTCTGCATTTTTATTTTACATATGCCCTCTGGGCACTGAGCATATATTTTTGGAGTTTGGAATACTTGAATATAGAGACTAGCACCTTCTTATCTGAAGCCTAGGAGCTCATTACAGTGCCCTAAATGAGCAGGACATAAAGAAGCCTGGGTTACTGTGTCCAAAAAAGAATAGAAGGAGATGCCCATTCTAGTTACCTCTTGGCTCTCAGAATTTGCAGAGAGGAGGTTAGTAAAAAGAAAGACACACATCTGATTTACTGAATGTTTTAAACTGTGTCATAAGACTTACACACAAAGATAAGAATGGAGCATGGTTCACCTTTGAGAAGTGATAGATATGAAATGGAACCAGATTAAGACTGAGATAACTTTTCACCACCAACAACGTTTTAGTTGCACAAGCAGAATCTTCCCTCCATGCTGCTCTTGCTTCTGTGGGGTAAGGGGAGTGATGCAGGTGAGAAAGACCCCTTGAGGGTTTTAGGGTCAGAAGCGATATCCAAGAAGAGATAAGAGCATAGGCTGTGATCATTGACTGATAAGTGTTTAGAATTTAACTTGAAATTACTGAGAAAGACTGAGATATTCAGAACTAAATTATGTTGCAGAAATCATTGAACTGGTTCAGTATTTGATTGGAAATTGATCAAATAAAGAAATGTCTCATCTCAGTAATCTGTGTGTTAAAGGATGAGAATAATATTTTATAACTTTGGGAATAAAGTCAGTTTATGTCTTTGAAAAACATTGGCAGATCCACATTCTCCATAAATGTTTGAAATATTACATTTATAATAATAAGGTTTATTAAAACTCATTTTCTCTGTTGACAGATACTACTAGTTAGGGATAGGGGCTCCACAGAGAATAAGCATAATCTCATTGGGACTTTTCAGTCCAGTACTGTTTATTTAGTATCATTGCAGCCCTTGACATCCTAAATACATGAAATCATCTCCAGGTTGATGGATGGCAGCACTTTAGGTCTGGTGGAAAAGCAGAAGACAATTCATCCTTCTTGTCACAATAAGGTAAATAGTTCACAGGACAAAACAAAGAACACCATAGCTTTAAACAAGAAAGGCATTGATTAGAGGGAAAGCAAGTGCTGAAAGAGAATCCGAGAGATACTGAGAAGGAGTCAAAGGAGCTACCAGTCAAACATAGAAAACAAAGAAGACTATAGCTGAGAACCTGTGGGACTCAAGATAATAAGAACAGCAGGAGGAGAGAGAGGGAAAACATATAAAGAAGAAGAAAAAAAAAACAATAAAAGAAGGTACATAAAAGGGAATGAAAAACCAATAGAAGATGCCACAATTTTTGACAGTGAGTGGTAGGATCTGAAAGAACTTCTGAAAGAAGTGGCGGAACTTCCCTATGAGGCACCATCCTTGACAGTGAGATATTAACCTAGAGGGATATCTGTACAGCCCCAAGTCCAACAGAAATAAAATACACAGAATTACTAAAATGCATGCACTAGATTGTACATGTGTACAAGTGTACACTCAGAGACACTTTACTGTTGCTATTTCAAAGAGAAGGTAGTTGGAAAAGCCATATGTTTTAGAAAATGTAATCAAAAGAATTTTTTGTGTATGTTTTTGTTATTGTTATTTTTCTTTATTTTTTTCTTTCAGTATGGCAATCAGCTCCCATTAGGGAAGGTTGCATTTAAGAATCACTTTAAAATAGAATTCGACTCAATTTTTCCATTTATTTTCTACTATCTATCCTCCCTCCTTGTTGTTTTAGAAACTTTTGGAATTGAGAGTATTTCTGCATTTGATTATTGATTACCCCATAGCAATCATAAACCAGCCACATGTCTTGGTTTGGGGAAAATAGAATATCTTCTCTCAGAGAATAGACATTCAGTTTAATTCAGATGCATTTTTTCTTCTACATTTAGACTCACCTATCCATCCCCATTCAATAAAAATCACCATACACATAATAAAACCCAGGACTGTTGCCAGGCTAAGACTCAGGAGTTCACCATGTCCTTCACATTTTGTAAACTCCAATCAGATACTGGATGACTGGCTTCTGAATGTGTTGCCTTCTCAGGCATAATGCCCTATTACTTCTCAAAATACAAAACACTTCACAACAAAGCAGATCCTCTTGTATTCTTCCTCAGCAGATGCAGATAACACTTTGTATAAGATATGGCTCCATTTATTTTTAGCAGTTTGATTATCTTATTTATTTTGGTGGGAGATTCAGATAAGAGACTGACTGAGTTTACACCTCAGTGATGAGCATATTGGGTAACCCATTAGTGCTGGTGACTAAGCTGTAGATTGGGCCCACAGGCAGTTCTGCTTAAATTTATGGTGAGACGCAGTGATGAATAATTGTAAGCTCTTATTTATAAGAAAGCAAATGAGTGCGTCCTATGTAAAAATAAATTGCAGATAAGCTAATTTAAGACTAATCAAAACCAGTCACTCACTCTGGGTGGGAGTAATGCCCAAGAATGCCCCGTAATAAGTCTCTGATCCTTTGGCATATCCATACCACAATAGAGGTAGAGATAAGCCTGTTTCTCACTCGTAAATAACCCCCTGATGTGATCCCTAATGCATCATGAATTCATTGTGGGTTTTTAGGCAGCTGGAAGACACTAATCAATGCGAAAGAAACTTTGCAGTGGTTTCTACTTGGAAGTAAGTATCAATCAAGTCACAACTGTGCTTTAGTTCAGATGGTCTGAATAAAGCTTGCTAAAACAAAGTTTGCCAGAGGGGTAAAAAAAGTTTTACTTATGGAAGACAGGTTTTCTATGGGATTTCAAAGCACGCCAAATCGGATCATCTTGTAATGTTTAAGTTAAGTTAAGTTAAGTTAAGTAATAATATAGTTAAGACTAGCTTACAAAGTAGCCAGTTCTTACATTTAGGAGAATTCATACATTTGACAGGTTTCTATATAGGTCTAATTATTCTGATATTTTTGATACTCCAAAAGTGATCATTTGAATTGATGATGTGGTATTTGTCTATATAAAGCAAGAAAATAATTCTAAGTATAAATGGCAGGTGGGTGGACCATTCTACATTCTGAAATCATTTATTTGGGCATTTCTGTCTCCTGGGCTCCTTGGTAATTTGTCAAATGTTTATACACAGAATTGTGCTGTTCAAAGAATCTGTGATTCAGAAGATATTAATTCATTTTTATTAATTGAGTGCCTACTGTCTTAGTTTGTTAGGGCCGCCACAACAAAATAACAAAAAGTTTCCTTTAGTATAGAAGATGACCATCGAGTGATTGCTTGAAGAAGGTAAGAGTTTGCCAAGTTTAGGGAAGAGTGGTGCAGCCTCAGGATATAGCAAATGCAAACGCCCTAAGGGGAGAGCATATCACTCTATTTTAGGAACAATTAGGAAGTAAGTGTGGCCAAAGCAGGGTGAATAGAGGAGAGGAGAGGAAAACAAAGTCATGTAGAAGGTAACCCAGGGCCAGATCATGTAGAGCCTTGCAACCATTGTAATAACTTTAGCTCCTACCCTGAATGAGGTGCGAAGACATTGGAGGTTTATGAGCAAAGAAATTATGTGACCTAACTTCCTTTTTAACAGTATCACTCTGGTCGCTGTGTTGAGATGTGACTGTAGAGATGGAAAGGTCAGTTAGGATTCCTGCAATAATCCCGGTAAGAAATATTGGTGGCTTAGGCCAGGGTTGTAGCAGTGGAGATGGAGAGAAATAGTCATATTCTGGATATATTTTGAAGATACAACAGGATTTTCTAATGCATTGGAAGTGAGGAGTGAGAGACAGACGAGTCAGGTGATTCCAACAGTTTTGGTCTAAACAGATGGATACATTTGACATCAATTGTGATGTGGGTGGAGGACTTTTGGTGAGAAATTTCAAGAGTTCAGTTTTGAAATGTTAATTCCTTTTTGGAAAATTGACATTTGTAGAATAATGGTTTAGGAATTTTAGGGAAATACAAAGATTGCTAGAGTATAGAATCAGTAACTCAGTTTAAGAAATGATGCTTTTTATGTGGCTGGGCGTGGTGGCTCAAGCCTGTAATCCCAGCGCTTTGGGAGGCCGAGATGGGTGGATCACTAGGTCAGGAGATCGAGACCATCCT
>NW_012122709.1:1853234-1867724 GCF_000951035.1 Colobus angolensis palliatus
AGACAAGAAAAGAAACGATACTTTTTTTTGAGACAGAGTTTTGCTCCTGTTGCCCAGGCCAGAGTGCAATGGCATGATCTCGGCTCACTGCAACCTCTGCCTTCTGGTTTCAAGTGAATATTCTGCCTCAGTCTCAGTCTCCCAAGTCGCTGGGACTACAGGCATGTGCCACCACGCCCAGCTAATTTTTTGTATTTTTAGTAGAGGTGGGGTTTCACCACGTTGGCCAGGATGGTCTCGATCTCTTGACCTCGATGCATTTTCAAAAGTATGAACCCAGGCTCTGAAACAGGTATTATGATCATATAGGTACCATAAGGGCAGCTAGATTTCTTCCAGAGAGCCACCATTTCAAGCTCAGAGAAATAAAGATTTAACATTTAATGTGTTCAGTGGAGAGTGAGTAGAATGAAGTGCAGTGGGAAGCATGCTGCAGTGGAGTCACACTGACCTGGATTCAAGTCTGTACATCACATGACCTTGAGCAAGCAATTTATCTACTTTGAATCTCAGTTTCTTCACCTATAAAATGATATTTTAAATATTAAAGATAATATTAAGACAAAAAATGTATGGGAAAAAGTTTAAAAGACAAGGAAGACTTCAGGGCTTGCAGTAGAAAACTTAGCTCAACTCCGCTGAGCAAGAGGCCTGAGAGTTTTAAATGCTCAGGTGGGTAATTATAGGCCATCAGGGTTTGCTGATCGACTTTACGTGTAAGTAAAAGTAAACTTTCTTATATCTTCATGACAGGAGGTAATTTTACAAATAGGTACAAGGTACCAACCAAAGTTAGGCTCCTATCTCCTGTCTCTAACTGGGAGATATTAACAGATTGTTGTCTTATCATCCTTAAGGTTTACATTTCAAAGGCATAGCTCCCAGAAACTTGAGAATGACAATCCCAGGTTGTACACCTGGTAAGAAGTCTTTTAAAATATTTACACCTCAAGGGGACAGAGAAAGAATTTACAATTACAAGTTTTATAAAGAAAGTTTTCTATGAAAAGGGAGGTTGGGCCTAGAGGCAGGAAATAGACTGCATAAAGTTTGGTCAAGCTGAGAAAAATGTTAAGACTTTGATAAATACTGCTTGAAAAGTAATTGATTCCGGCTGTAGAACATAGTAGGTGTTCAAAGAATGGGAAGAATCATAGCTATTATTGCTAATGATTATTGCTATAGAAAACCTAATCTAAATGAGACAAAACCTCCATCGACCTACATTCTGATAAATGCTAAGTTATATGTCCTAAGAAAGGAATGAATGTTTTGGCTAACTATGAATTCACCATTTAGCATAGGTTGGAGAGAACTAGTGGACACAAACGCCTCATCTGGGCTAGTGTCATACCATGGATGCCGACACCTAGCAACCTCTCCTAGTCATACCTCTTGTCTCCCCACATCAAAGGTATCTGGAAAGAGACACAGTTGGAGAACAAAGCAATGGAGATCATTCTTTTTGCTAACAGAAAAAGACATAAGCCAAACCAAATATTTTATAACTATTGTTTCATGCCTAATGTGACATTGAACATTGGCAGAAACTACTTCTTATTGGTGGGTGGTTTGAGGTGAGAGAAGATAGAGTGCAAAGATTCTGAAAATGACATACTTCAAAGCACACTGGGTGTTAGAACCCCATATTGTATATAGTACAAAAGAATTCAAGGCCTTTAGCAGATTTAGTTTAATATCACTGGAGGACTAGAGGCCTCTGTAAAACTCATACTAAAGACTGTGTCCACTGAAGTAGCCCACTAAGGGAACATGACCAGTAGTAAAGTTAGGGTTGATATACACAGTTTTGAAATGTCCCAATGGAATATTATGAATATCCGTGTTTTGTAAGCCATATAAACTTGAGTATGTAGATCTAATCAACTAAAATCTGGATTGCTGCAGCTTGCCAAAATTTCATGGGAAAAGTGCTTTTCTTTTTGTGGTTTCCTTGCCGGGATATTTTTTGAAAGTAAACACATAAATATATTTTGAATTGGCAAATATTTGAAAGTCCAAGATGGCTTCCCAAGAGGATCTGTAGTTTGAATTATATGGCAATGCAATAAAACAAGGATACTTTGGCTGAAGAAGAAGAGGAACACAGAAGCAAAGAAAGTGCAATTTGGGTGTCACTCCCAGGAATTCTTGCCTTCTGTCTTTAGGGTAACATCAGAATTGGAAGTCTTTTTTTTCTTTTTAATCATTTAGCCCAATCCATTAATTTTTAGACAGTAAAACAAAAAAGGTATAAAATAGCACAAGGCACTCGACTAGTTTTGTGGCCATGCTTGGTCTAGAATGTGGGTTTCTTTGTCCTTAAATGAAGACTTCTCTTCTACACTCATGGACCCTAAATAGAAAACTGTTCTCTCTTAGAATGCATATGAGAGGGGAGACAGCATAGATCTTCAGTGCGACATTGCTGAGAGAATGTGGCTTCAGTGTAGTCACAGGATATGTATAGCTATACATATGTATAGACCATACAATTTCTGGTAGTTTTTCTCTTTTCTATGCACCTTTTTATTTGCTACTTAGTGGTAATAGTGCTTACAGGTAGAGATTACTAAAATCATCTATTGAGGACAGTGGTTTAAAGAATTACAAATCCAACCCCTCCCTTCTTTTCCCTTTTGTGCTAACAGTGTTTATGCTCTTTATGGCATGTAGTATTTTTCACTATATTACAAACTCTCTGTGAGGAAGCGTCTTATATTTATCTTTATCCTCTGAGTTCTAACAAAGAGCCAACCACTCAGATGCTTAATATATATGTACATTTTCTTGATACACATGTATGTATATGTTATATTATTTACTTAAATACATGTGTATGCATATATACATGCATGTATCCTTACTGCTTAACAGAGAAATGATGGCTATTTTCAAAGCAATAGGGCTGCAGAGGAGCTTTAACTCCTCCAGTGCTGGCAAAGAGAGGGCAAAGTGTCCATTTAATCGGGGAGCAGAGGTCTGTATGAGTAATCTTGTAGCGGTGACTATCCTAAGAGAAGGATAATCTATAGACATGTCATATCTAATTCTCACTCACCTTCCCCTTGTCATCATACCCAGTGGCTTCTGGATGTATGTTGAAATTGTAGAGTAGCACAGATCTGTCTGTGAATCTTTCCCTAAACCCTCAGAAAGAATTAATTACTTCTTTCTTTGTACTTATAAAGGAATTAATATCTGACTCTACTGCAGCCATTATAATGTTTTATAAGTGTCTGTCTCTCATTAAATTTTGAGTTGCTTAAGTGCATGGACCGTGTCTTAGCTATTTTCACATCCTTTAGTGTCTTTCATATAGCAGATGAATGAATGAATAAGGATAAACACCGAACTTTGACTACACTTCCTGAGTGCCTGTCATTCTGTCTGTCTGTCTGTCTATCTATCAATCAATCAACTGTTGTCACTGTTCTAAGTGCTATAGAGACATTAACTCATTTAAACTTCCTAACAACTTTATTTTACAGAGGAGGAAGCTGATTTCAAAGAGACTAAATAACTTGTTGAAGATCACACATATGATAAGGCAGAACAAAGAATTCACACCCGGGGAGTGAGACTGCAGAGTTTCTACTCCAGCCTTTTCTGGCCTGGATGTTCAGCATTTACGATGTTAAGAGATCAGGATCTGAAAATAGTAGAAGCAGAACAAATTATTATGACTAGGAATAGTAGAAAGCAGTTATGTCTGCAGCAAGAGGTTTCTGTTGACCACTAGTGGTTCACAGGGATCCTAGTTGAAAAACAATAGGGAAGGAGGATATTGGAACCAAAATGGTGTTCTAGAAGTAGAGGTACAGAAGTGAAGCAGAAGAACTTTGAGGCTCATTCTCCTTACAGTGGTATCTGGACATATTTGGAATGATTTTCTTTGTCTTCATAGAGTGTTTATACCTTGTCCTGCTCTCTCTTCTGAGCAAATGGCTAACACATAGGCTCATTACTTTCTGGGGCTTAAAAATGAAAATTACATATTTATTATTGTTGTTTTATCATAAAGTAAGCCTACATTCCACAATGTATTCTGCAGATAGTTTCAAAGGCTGCCAGAGTCTGCTCTGGGGCCTGTGGTTGACTACATAAACTAGAGGGTCAAGAATACCAAAACCTCTGAGGTGTCACAAACCTATTGTTTTAAAAAATAAAACTCCCATTGTATTATTAGCTGATAAAGGCAGCCTGCACAACAACCCCAACATTGTCTGCTTCTCATTGTAAACTTAGAAAGACAAGGAACAAATTTACAGTTTCTATTTTGAATCCATTGTTAAGCCCTCAGGAATGTGTGGCTTAAAAGCCCGTTTGGTGCCTTGGAGAAGGATGGTGAACAGTTACACTTCACATTACTCATGTCCTTCAGGGAAATGTTCTTGTTCTTGTTGAAGTAAAGTTTCTGGAGGGAACACTTTGCATTATGTATCCGTCCCTACTCACTCTGATTACTGTTTTTGAAGTTCCCTTGGGTTCTTCCAAACCAGACACAGTCTCTAAATTCTCAGTGATGCTCTTCACTTCTAATACATGTACTGTTCCAGCCTCATTGCCATGATCATTCCCAGATTCAGAGGGACCAGGTGGGGAAGTGATCCAGGATGCGTACTGGTAGGCTGCAAGAAAAACATCTAAGTAAAAATAAGTAGATTCAGGTCAAAGCAGCTAATTGCTGCAAGAACTCTAACCTCCCATGTAGGTAAGTCCCCACACTCATTTGCTTAGACTCAAGACAGCCTCTTAAAATCAATGCTTGGGAAAGTATGTTTCTCTTAACATATAATTCACATGGCTCCCAGAGAGTGACTTGAGCCTGGAGGAAAATATCTCCATTTCAGACCTGCAGTTTTATTCTTGTTCTTTCTTCTTTGCCTTGCTTTTCTCTTCTTGTTTTTTCTCTTTTCTCCTCTTTATTTCCCTTTCTTTTATCTCTCTCTCTCTGTCTCTCTGATTTCCAATTCTGTCCAGCAGAACTTTCTCTGACAACTGGAAATGGTCGACATTTGTACTGCCCAATGCAGTAGCTTCTAACTACATGTGACTACTGAGAACTTGAAATGTTGTTAGTGTAACTGAGGAAAGGCATTTTAAATTTAATTCAGTTTGAAGTTGAATAACTACACTTGACTCATTGGTATCAAATTGGCCAGAGCATCTTTAGACCAACTATTATCTCTAACATTATATATATTATTCAGATGTTGGTGACTGAGAGTTGATAACCTGTTTAGCTCATTTTTCTTTTGTTTTAAAAAATCATTTATCACCAGAGAAACTTGATCCAACTTGCAAAGTTTGGTTCAAGTTTTTCCAAACCCTCTGCCTCTACTTTAGAGGGCTCTCAGGGCCAGATAATACTTAGTGTTTTTTCTGAAGACAGAATGCTTCCCTCTGGTTGACTGGAGACTAGATATTCTCTAGTTAGGGATGCAGGGCACCCCAGTGTGACTGGAGGTTCAGATAGGGCTCATTTGCAAGGCATGGGAGCAGATATATTTGAAAATTTCATGAGTGAAGGCAGAGGTAGCAAACTCTTTAGCCATCTGCAGGAATAAACAATGTTGATGCAAGGGTCTTGAGCCTGGCAAAGGCATAAAGAGAAGGGAAAGGAAGAGTGTGAAAATAGATAGTAGGAAAGAAGAAGGAAGAGAAATGAGAAGGGATAATCAGAAGACCCACATTAAGGGTGAGAATGTTACTAAGTGATCTTAGTCACAGCTCTGTTTCTAGCTATCTACTCCTGGGAAGATAGACTCTCTTACCAGAAAACCTTTACTTTAGTCAGCCACAGAGGCTCGGATCTCAGGATTTGGTGTGGCTCTGGGGGCAAAGATGGAGGGGATGGCAGCTAATTTTATGTATCCTCCAGAATTTATCAGAACTGAACTTCAGGTGAGTTTAATGCCACTCTCAGGGAGACCAGCTACTAGTTTGTGTCTTTCTTTTTCTCATTTTCCTCTTTTCTTCTAACTACATTTTTTTTTTAAGCTTGACGAATATGACCTGAGAATCTAGTGACTGCTTAGTTTTTTGGTCAACATTTTTTTCTTATTAGTAAAAGAGAAATATTAAAGACATTTTATTAGGACAGTAATAAAGGCAAATATATTTCTCATAAATCTAAAGTTTTGCTAAATCATAGTTTTGTTCTTTCCTTCCTGAGCAGTTCGCCAACAATCCTGGAGCCATGTTTCTCATATCTGGGAAATCTATTTTACATTGACTTCTTGTATTTGCCTCATTTTATATTGACTGGCCTTGCTGTATTTTAAATATATTTGTGTCTAGACTTGTAGGGCTTTAGCTACAGCCAATTTCTACATTATTAAGAGGGTTATTTTGAATGGCCCCTGTGAATAAACCTAATTTTCCCCTCTGATTAGTGCTTAATTTGAAATTGTTTGTGCAGTGATGAAATCTTTCTTGAGTTTCACTTCCAGATTCCAGTTTCCATTCCCAGAGGTTCCTTTGATTACATAAATGCTTTCAGGGTGATTATGTGGGCAAAATTGTATATTAGGTAGTTTAGTGCTTTCGGTAAGAAATTGTGTTGTATAGAAAGAAGGGCTGTGAGTTAGGTTTTAGGTACTTTATAGTTACATGATCGCTTCTTCTATTCAATGTAAGATGTACCCTGTATCTATAGTCCTTCAGAATTTTGTCACCCAACCTTTGACTGGAGATTCGTGTCTCTTTGAGATTTCATATTCCATTGCTGGATGATTTTTCTACATATACACATCAGGATTTTCAGAATATATTTTCTCATGTCCCTCGTCCCCTCCTCTCCAGTCTTCAATTTTTATAATCAATGTCTTGAGAAATAAAGCTATGTGTTCATTATAGTCCCCAAAATCTAACCAAAATCATGGCACATGACTGCCTTATGGGCCAATGCTTGCATTATAAATTTCTGTTCATATATTCTCTGATCCCTGGCCAGACAGTGTGCTGTCTGTACTCACAGGTCCATAGCTGGGGAGAAATTTTGCCTTAGGATGAATCAAACCTTGAGTCTCACCCATACCTGACTGAGATGGCATTAAGTGAGATTTTGGACTAGAGTTGATGCTGAAATGGGTTAAGTCTTTTGAAGATGTTAAGATGAGGTAAATATATTTGCATGTGAGAAGGACATAAATGTGGGGGCAGCCAGAGAGCAATGTGTTACAGATGACCTTATTTGGAGATAGAATCTCCAAGAGGCAATCAAGTTAAAATGAGGCCATTTCGGGTTGGCCTTAATCTAATATGACAGTGTCATTATAAAACAGAGGAATTTGGACACAGACATGCACAGAGGGGTTACAATTTGAACATATAGAGAAAACACCATGCAAATGTGAAGATAGCCATCTCCCTGCCAAAAAAGAGGGCTGGAACACATCCTCCCTTCATGGCCCTCAGAAAGAACTAACCCTAGCAATCTCTTGATTTTGAATTTCTGGCCTCCAAAATTGTTAGGCAACAAATCTCTGTTGTTAAGCCACACAGTTTGTGGTACTTTGTTATAGCAACCCTAGCAAACTAACACGATGCGGGGCCCCAAGCTGAATAGACTGGAAGACGGGAGAGACAAAATCTCATATGGCATGTGCTGATCCAGTGACAGCTCCAGACATTGTCTAGATAGATATTCACCTCCAGCTTGCCACAATATTATTTTCTGTATTTTTCCTTTTTATTACTTTCCATTTTTATAATTTCTCCCATTCTCTATGAATCTCGAAGAATTACCAATAGCCAGTCCAAGGATAACATCTGCAAATTTTCAGTATCATCAGATGTTATCACACCCAAGAGATGCTAAAAATTTTCACTCTTACTAATAATACAAGAATCCCACCTTATCTATAGGGGGTAAGTTCTGAGTCTCCTAGTAGATGCCTGAAACTACAAATAGTACCAAACCCTATATTACTTACATTTTTTCCTATGTGTATATACTGATGATAAAGCTTAATTTACAGATTAAACACAGTAAGATATTAACAATAAATAATAATAAAATAGAACAATTATAGAACAACATATTCTAATACAAGTCATGTGAAGGTGTTTCCTTGTTCTTTCTCTCAAAATACCTTAATATTTTCAGTCTGCTATTGACAACTGGTAACTGAAACCATTGAAAGTGTAACCATAGATAAGAGGGGACTACTGTATTAGCTAATATTTACTTATCACCTGCCATGTTCCAGGTAACATATTAAGATATTAACTTCTTTAGTTATTACAACATTACATAAAAGCAAGAATTATCATTTTCTTCATTCTAGAAAGCAGACTAGAAGGGCCATGCCTCACACGTGTAATCTCAGCACTTCGGGAGGCCAAGGCAAGGGATCGCTTGAGTCCAAGAGTTCAAGACCAGCGTAGGCAACATAGTGAGACCTTGTCTCTGTAAATGAAAAATATCAGCTTGGCATGGTGGGTTGCACCAGTGCTCCTAGCAACTCGAGAGGCTGAGGTGGGAAGATCGCTTGAACTTGTGAGGTCAGGGTTGCAGTGAGCCGTGATTATGCCTCTGGACTTCAGCCTGGGCAACAGAGAGAGACCTTGCCTCAAAAGGAAAATAAAAGGAAAGCAGGGAACTGAGACAGAAATGCTCAGCAAAATGACAAACCTCACAAATCCAGTTAGTGGCAGAATAATGGGCACTAGTGTGGTTTTAACCATGTCTCCACTAAGAGAATCAAATTCCAGATTGAGAAAATGGAAGTAAGGTAAGGTTTACATAGGGAGGCCACAGGTAGATAATCACTTTTACATATTGAAAGACATCGTTTAAGAAACAATTCAAATCAAGCATTTCCAATTTTTCCCACTGAAGATTTTTTCCAATAGTAAAGCCTAACATTGGTGGGCATTACATCAGTTCACATTTTAAGCCACAGACAGACCAAAAACAATTGCTGCGTCAGCTCAAAGGAACATTCTTCTGTAATCAATTAAATTCATTGCCTTGATTATTCAATTCCTGCCAAGAAACAATTTAAAAAGCCTGTTCACAACACTTTGTTTTACAATTTCCAAGACCACTAAAATGACCTCCTGAGGACCTGGAATTTTAAGAGTTTTTTTCCAGTATTGCCTGAGGACAATATAGCAGGAAAACAAAAATGAACAAACCCCACTTACATCTTAGTGCTATATATGTGAAATATACACTCTTCATCCATCAGGCTTTTTAATCTACATGTTATAACTGTTATCAAGCGACATGGTTTTGCTGTAAGCAATTAAAGGACTTTGGAGACCTCAGAACTGGACGAGCACTATGGCTTTACCATGTAGTTTCTGTGTGTACCTTAGCAAGTCACCTACCCCTCTGAATTTCAGTGACCTAATCTTTAAATAAAGACAACAATGCTTATGTCACAGGTGGGTATGATAATTAAATAGAATAGTGAGCATAAAACATCTAGTATATTATTGAGATAATTACCTTTTCCTTCCGTCCAACTTTCCCCTCACTCATTCTCCCAGGTGTACAGCTTGATTCTATAACTTTATGTCAGCTTGCCAAGGGTTGACATGAAGAACCTTGATAACAGCCACAGAAGTAGACTAAAACTTGACTTAGAACCACTCTGAAGTCAGTTCCCAGCTTGCATTTTTGTCGGACAGGGAAAAGTGAAGACTACATAGGCAATAGGCTTTCTGGCCTCCACTTATACAAGGGTAGGTTTGTGTTTAAGAATTTTCAAGACAGATTTTTTTTCCCCATTTCACTCAGAGCCAAGGTAAAGATAGGTAATTACTCCCATGATTTTCATCTAAATTGTGTGTGTGGGGGGAGGGTGTTTTTTTTTGCCTTTTTTTTTTTTTTTGAGATGGAGTCTGGCTCTGTCGCCCAGGCTGGAGTGCAGTGGCACAATCTCGGCTGACAGCAAGCTCTGCCTCCCGGGTTCACACCATTCTCCTGCCTCGGCCTCCCGAGTAGCTGGGACTACAGGCGCCCGCCACCACGTCTGGCTAATTTTTTGGATTTTTATTAGAGATGGCGTTTCCCTGTGTTAACCAGGATGGTCTCAATCTCCTGACCTCGTGATCCTCCCACCTTGGCCTCCCAAAGTGCTGAGATTACAGGCGTGAGCCACCGCGCCCTGCTTTGTGTGTGTTTTAAGTGTACCCCTCTACTTGTTTCCTTTCGAGAGTTTCGGCCTTATGTTGAGTCTGTCGTCTCAGGTCTCTGAGTTCTAACCTTCCTCCTTGAGTGGGCCCTAAACTACCCCTTCACTTTTTCAGTAAAAACTCATCTCTAGATAATAAAGAATTGGCAGATACCCACGGGCAGAATCCTGCTTTGGTGCATTTATACCTCTCTAGCTTCTGCCTTCCAGATTTCTAGTTTCTGAGAATTGCTTTTAATGTCCTGACAACAAATCAGTGAATTTAAAAACATTTTACAAAGTATTTTTTTTCTTTCACATTTTTAGCTGCCGTCTACCATTTTCCATATTTTTAGGAATAGAATTCCAGTCTCACAGATTATTTTCAACCTTTTCTAAATAGAACACTAAGGAAATTCCCTTAGTTTGCTTAGGTTGCCATAACAAAGTACAATAGGCTGGATGGCTTACACAACAGAAATTTATTTTCTCACAGCTCTGAAGGCTGGGAGTCTGAGAACAGGGTACCACTATGATCTGTCCCCGTGTAGGTTCTCCCCTTGGGTTGCAAACAGTAGCTTTCTTGCTGTGTCCTCACATGACCCTTTTCTGTGATTGAGGGGAGATAAAGAGAAAGAGCAAGATTTCTAGTGTTCCTTGCTATAAGGGGACTGATCCCACCGCGAAGACTCCAACCTCATGACCTCATTTAGCCTAATTACCGGCCATGGGCCCTGTCTTCAAATACAATCACATTGAACGTCAGAGCTTCATCATAGGAATCTGGGGAAAACAAACAGTCCGTAACAACTCCTTTCTGTTGAAATAATGGCTTTCTGCTGTATGCAGAAAGCAAGTATCATGCCTACTGGTATGATCTTGAATTTCAACACTTGTAATGATAATCTAACTCAAACAGTTGTTTTACAAACTAAATACAATACCACATATAATACAGGGATCACAATGCCTAGCACAGTAGGAATTTAGCAAAGAGTCCTTCCCCTTCCCTCTTGCTTCTACCACTTGCTGTGCCCACAGAGTAGTTGCATGTAGCTGACTGGTACAGAAGGACCAACTTCAATTTCAGCTAAGAAATGCAGCAGACAGTGCAACGATAGTCCCAATTACCTTACCCTGTTGAGAGTTTTCATCATGTAGGTCACCAGAAGGGAATAAAATGGAGACAGTGGCATAACATGAAAGCAATTAGAAAGGTTTATTGAAGAAACAAGTAAAAATGAAGTCAGACAAAAAGATGACACTTGGATGCTTTCATTTTAAAACTCACAGCCAAGCCACAAGTTATAAGCCATCCAGATGGTGAGCTGAAGAAGACAGAAATGAATCACTCATTTGTACTACAGTTGGAGGATTTAAAGATCTTTGGGGAAGATGTTCAAAAGCTTCACTCCAATTAACCTCACCCCATTAAGTTTGCCCATCCACAGATCAGAGCCAAAGAATGAATTTCAAGGATGAAAGAGAAAGATCAGGGAAGATACCTGAAGTCTGTAGTAATTTCTCCAGAATGAAGAAACCCCCCAAGAGAAAAATGAAGCAGCTTTAGCAGACAGGATGGATCAACATGCAACCAGGATAAAACATAATTCTTCCCAGAAAGTGTTGAAATGGGGACAACCTTCTGATTTAATTTTAAAGGCTATATTTGAACTGTGCGACCCCTTTCTGAATTTCATCTGATAACTGAAACAAATTATCATGTGCCACTGTTTGTAGTTTTGCAGAATCCTAACCTAGATCATTCAGAACCCATTTCTTCTCTCTGAAACTTCCCCTCTTGCATAACAATAGAAAGAAAAAGGGAAATGGTATTTCTTCTTGCAGATAGTCATCAAATAAAAAGTGTGGTAATTCTGGTGGAATCTCTGAAAATTAAGATATTTTAACAGCCCTAAAATATTGCCAGAAAGTGCTATTTTAAAATGTCTTTGTGACCTTTCTGGCTAAACTCAAAATGAAAAATAAGAGATAAGCACATTTTTCTTATTTAAGAGAAGTGAAAAGCTGTCACTAATGGACGAAGAAAATGAGGAAGTAGAAAAGAATAGGTGGGAGAAACTGGAAACATAAACCACAAAGTCCATGTCTGTACTGTAATTTGTATTTTATACATTCTTTGCAAAACACTTCTACAGATTTCCAATTGTCCTATAGGACCCTTTCCCAAATGTAGATCCTTTTTCTTGATTCTCTAAATTTTAATACTAAGCAGTGCCTCTTTCAAAATGAGCAATTATTAGAAAAGAAAATTAGGCTGGGCACTGTGGCTCATGCCTGTAATACCAGCACTTTGGGAGGCTGAGGCAGGTGGATCGCCTGAGGCTAGGAGTTCGAGACCAGCCTGACCAACATGGCAAAACCCTGTCTCTACTAAAAATGCAAAAATAGCCAGGTGTGGTGGCGGATACCTATAATCCAAGCTACTTGGGAGTCTGAGGCAGGAGAATCACTTGAACCCAGGAGGCAGAGGTTGCGATGAGCTGAGATTGAGCCACTGTGCTCCAGAGGGTGACAGAGAGAGACTCCGACTCAAAAAAGAAAAAAAAAAAAAATTAAAGGATTTGACCCCTCTCAATCCTCACAGTACCTTCTCAACCGAGATTGTAAATATTAAAATCTTAGAATTTGTAATTAGGCACAAACAAAAGAACTTCTAGTAGATGACACATGCCTCTTTCCTGGTTTCTGGCTTCGAGGAAGGATGCCACCACTCCTGTCTGCTGTCTTTGAAATTCCCAGGTATTGACCAAATAGTTGTATGTATGTATATCTGTGTATGTCTATGTATATCTTTTCATATATATGTAAAATTACAATCATCTTACTTTAGCCCCTCCAGTAATAATTTTGTGTGTTTCTTGGATGCATAGCAGGTATTCTATTTACATTTACTGCAAACAAATATTTTTTCAAAAAGCAATGGAATTATCGTAGAACCAGACAGATACAACAATTATGACAGAGGAATAGCAATATAACAGATCTGCTAAGTAGAGCAAAATAAATTGCAAAATGATGCAGTAGGGGCATACTGAAATTTAACATGGCAGCGGGGATATGGGTATATACCTCATTCCAACTGCAACTGATTCTCCATATAAGTAGCTACTTTAGCTTACCTGGTGTGTGGATGGAAATTCTGTTAATGCTGAATCCCCCCCTCCCCTGTCCCACTCCAATGAACATTTTATAGAGAAACCAATATTAATGTAGGTCATTGAAAACAAAATTTACATGCTTCTGTGCAAGTTGATCAATACGATTAGGCATGTCCCTTCTGCAATTACTTAAAAATTTATTCTTCCTTGTCATAATCCTACGGAATGGATTGAAACAGAGAAAATGGAAAGAGAAAGACACCATTAACTGAAAATCCAGCGATGATCTCTGATAAATGAAACAATTATTTTTGTGCTATTTTTAGAATTCAACAATAATTCTTTCATAAGACTATACCATGCCCTCAAGTTTGTTTTTATTTATAAATGCCTCTGCTAAGAGTCATTCAAGTTTGTACTTCTCATATTTTTCTATCCTGTGTTAGCTGGGGAGCATATGAGATGGCCTGTATACTTGACAATGGGGCTTAAAAGCATTCTAAGAGAAGAAAATAATGTTACCATTGGCTTATATGGTATATGATTGAGTACGCTGTAGCTTTTTAAAAATCAAGAACATTTATAGCTATGTTTCAGAGTGCTCTCTTAAAAGCTGAAGTATCAAATCAATGGGAGTCAGTGGGAGTATGGGAGGAGGCGCACAAAAATAACTACAAATTTGCTCAGAAACAAAAATTTTTTTTTCTTGTCTTTAAAAATGCCTGTTGCGTTAAAGAGTGTCTCACACATGAAAATGTTCTGCTTTATGTTCAGAAGTTATTCATGAAATGGGGCTTGAAATTTTGGGTGTTCTCTGCAAGAGGGATATATAGACTTTTGATAAAACTATTCAAATTTCATAAAGAATATTGATATGGACAAAGATACAACCTGTGAGTTTCTTCAACAGTTTCATATGCTTTTCTAGTTGAGATTAATTTTTTGCAGAAAGTGAAGCAAAGCCAGAATCCATTTTGGAAGATTTTCCTTAAGTTGCAAGGAGGAGAATACTCAGTTTAGCAGTTTTTCCTTCTCAGCCCTAAATAAAGCAATCCAGCCAAATACTCATTTCATTTCTACCCTGAAGATATCATTATGTTCCTGTGGTCAATGCATGAATCTCTGAATATCTTGTTATGTAGCACAAATTGTAAAATGTCTGGGATGGTGGAAAGTACATTGGAACGCAAGATAGAAAATATACATCCTAGTTGTGATTCTTCTAATAGTAGCTATGA
>NW_012122709.1:1868529-1870851 GCF_000951035.1 Colobus angolensis palliatus
CATGTGAAGAATAGGTTCTAGACAGCAATGTTGGTAGTCCAGAGACCTACTAAAAGACTATTCTTGTGATACTTAAAGAATGATGGTGTCTGGGCTTAGAATTATAGGGAAAGAAGTGGCAAGAAATAGATTCAAAATACAATGTTGAAGGTCAATTTTTCAAAGAAGGGAAAAACACCTTAAGCTGTTCTAAAGTGGAAACTATCTCAAACTGGTTTGGGTAGAAACATATGGATTGACCTGTGGGATAGAGAGGCACATGACGCAGCCATTTTTAGACACCTAGCCAAAAGCTCTTCCCTGATGCACATTTGGGCCATAGAGTTTTAGTCTGTCTCGGTCTACTTTTTTCTCTTATAACACACACACGTCTTACCGTGTCAGTTGGGATCCATAAAATCAAACAGAAAACTGAGAAATGGAAATGTTGTTTTAAATAGGAAAGATGTGCTTAGACTAGTATATTCCAGAATAATCAGTCTGATGATAGAAGAAAAGGTTCCCTGGTAAATAGCTGGAGAAGAGGGAGTACTGCTTCCTTTTTGAGATTCAAAGTGAATCTTCCCTATTCTTCTGTATTCCTATTGTATTATTCCTTTAGTGGCTCCAAGAAGTACTATTAGTAAACAAACATAATTTTTAATCCTAGTCTTATCCTAACTTATGGTAAAAAATCCCTGTTTCACATAACCTCTTCATTATCTTAAAGAGGTAGTTACATCTATACAGACAGATGCTGAGAAGCTTGGGCTTCGAGAATGTTATTTCTACATAATCTATTTAAAAATATTTTTGGTGGTGGTAGGTGCCCTGAACAGCAACAAATGGCTTTTAACGAGCAAATGTGCATATTGGTGATGGGATAGAAGGACTAAAATTTACAATATTGACATCAATTAGAGGTTTATAATGTGAAATTCAAAGTATATTGTAATAACAGAGCAACAAAATTAAATGTGGTTTAGTAGTCTTTGCAAAAAATATTGCATTAATTTTGAAGTACATTGAAATAAATTTCTATTATGCAAATATAGATGCTTCCTGAAAATTAATGTAGCTCAATTACATCACTGCATGTCAGAAAGGCATTTGAAAGGGTAGGTTGAAAATAATTCTTTTGAATGTCACATAATTTTTCTTTGCAGCTAATCTCTGAAAAGGGAAAAAATTCTCTCTACTCAGGCATAGAATAGACGCATTAACAATGGAAAGGTCAGTGCATAATGATGCAAGAGAGAAAAGGCCTAAAGTGCCATATTGATGAAATGAGATGGGGAAAAGTTATATAGAAATATTAATCAATCTTTAATTTAAGACCTTTAGGTAACTTGCTAAAATCTTCTTCACTATTTAAGATCAAGAAAATGCTAACCAGTAAATTCCTTCTGTGGGGAGAGGAAAACCACAAGATCTGTGTGTTTAGATTCAACATTTCTCTTTTCCTTTCAGTTCTTTCTATATTGCAGGTAATAATTGACACACTTGAGTTATCCTAGTAGGTATTAGATAGCCATCTCATTCTCAATATAACTTGCCTTCTTGAGCTTAGAAAATCAAAATGTTATAATACAAACTCTGCAAAGGAAAATTATGTGTTCATCAAAATTCATATTTGGAAAGTTATGAGGAAATGACCATGACAAAATGGTAGGTAAAATTGCAGTGTATAGAACTTTATACATGGTATGATTCACACTTTGTAAAGATAAGTATATGCAAATGCATGTAAAGACCAGAAGAAAATACACTAACAGAAAAATTGTGGTTATCTTTGGATGATGAAATGCATTTGGAAAATGCATTTTTGTCTGCTTTACTTATTTTACAAGTGTGGTGGTATTTAAGATTTGCAGTAATATGGCTGGCATTAGCAATAAGCGGTTTTCTTTTTTTGACCTCATTCTTACTATCTAATTTACCTGTTGACTGTTTCACTTGCTCTATTAACTTACGTATGTATCCTAAAGGCCAGTAGGAGCTAGAAGGAAAAGAAAAACTGAACACAGAAAAGGTTAAATTATCATTTTATAGAATCAAGCCTTTAGAAAGATATTTGGAAGGACAATGTGTGTTTGACTGCTATAAAACTGATTGTATGTACATAAAAATTTCATGGGACACATAGAGTGTACTTAGATAAGACAGAAATAAAGTCACATTGATTCACCGATTCACTTACTATTTATCATATCATAATATTCCAGGAAAGACATAATAAAGGTCTTGACTATGACAGTGAGGGTGAAATGGAAACAAGATCCATCAGAGCCGGGCGCGGTGGCTCATGCCTGTAATCCCAGCACTTTGGGAGGCCGAGGCGGG
>NW_012122709.1:1871226-1923652 GCF_000951035.1 Colobus angolensis palliatus
GGGTCACTCAGATCCCCATTTCAGGATTCGTTTCTTCAACTAGCAGAAGTGACAATTGTTAACAAATCACAATTTAGTAATTTCCTGGGGATTGACCTGGGCAAAGGGAGTTGCCTTGCTGGGAGTTATGCTTCTCCTCCCCAAGAGCAGCCCGAGTTCAATGACTCTGCAAGATGGGGGGTACCAAAACCTGTCCACCTTGGCTCAATTAAGGAAAATTATAAAGGGCAATTTAAATTTCAGACTTCCATTGTGAGCAGTTTAGATTTTCAGTTGTGAATGTATCTCAGT
Source organism: Colobus angolensis palliatus (assembly GCF_000951035.1). Taxonomy (NCBI): domain Eukaryota; kingdom Metazoa; phylum Chordata; class Mammalia; order Primates; family Cercopithecidae; genus Colobus; species Colobus angolensis. Next base: position 1,871,518 of record NW_012122709.1, read on the forward strand.
TCAATGTTTTCCTCTGCTCAGGCATGCTTCCCTTACTGCTTCACAGCTATTGTTCCAAAGATCATTGCCCAAGAAACTTCCTGCATATGCATCTCCGTCTCAGAATCTGTTTCCTGGGTAATGTGACCCAAGACAATTTGTGACAGACAGGTGTGGTCATAAGAATAGACTAAAAAAATGGGAGTTGAAGGCTGGATTGGCCACAGTTTCACTGGCAATGGGGTACCGATTACTAGTAGTGAAATTCTTATAATCTTTGGTATGCTACAGTGGTGGAATTGTTAAAACTTACACCAGTGATCAACTGAACTGGGATACTGATAAAAGGAATATATTGACGGGGCAATATCTCAAGCATCTGAGAGATTCTAGGGTAGTAGGCATTAAAAGGACAGTGAGAACCCAGGAATGCCACTTAATACTATCCAAGCATGGGAGAAAGACAATGAAAGGGTAAAGATGATTAATCACCAATTCAAGGCAAAGTGTGAAAGTGGAAGGGACTCTTTGGCAGCCTATTAAGAGATTCTTATCTCCTGCAGCCTGAGGGTAGGGAAAAAGCTGCGAATTTGGATTCAATTATAAAGGTAGAAGTCCAGAGAATGTTGATTTTCAGTATCAGCAAATCTGCTCCGCCCAGGTCAAGGTCCTGCTTGGAAAGGAGCAGGATCTTAAAAATGAGAATATCATGTCTGATGTACTCAAAATCCTTAAAGCCTCAGATATTCCCCAATCTCTGAACTTGCAAAAATGATCAAATTTTCCTTGCTTGGAGGTAATGGAGTAATGTTCAGCTTGCAAGTTAACATGGACTAACCAAGACATAGCCCACCTACGATTCTAGCTTTAGACAAGTAGCTAGGATGAGGTCACAGCATAATCTTACGAGAGAAGTGCTAGACGTACTAAAAAAGAATAAACTGTAGGACCTAGCCAATACATAACAGCAGGAGCTAGAAGAGTATGCATTGGAAGTAATAGCAAAAATGTTAGACATCACCCAAATGCCCATCCGCAGATGAACAGATAAGTAAATATGGTATACTCAGTCAATTGAATACTGCACTGTGTTAAAAAGGAATGATGTACCAATATGTACTACAGAATGCATGACAATTTTGCTGAATGAAATCAATCAGACCAAAAAAATAAAACTGTTTCACTTCAGATACATACATTTCTGGAAAATCCGGTCAGTAGTGACAGTTGATTGGTAATTGCCGGGGGTGTGGGGATGAGAGGATGGGAGGGGAGAGAGGAAGGGACACAGAGGGGCGCATGAGATTCTTGTGGGTGATAACTATGTCCATTATCTTGATTTTGATGGTTTTACAGGTGTACACATATAACAAATTCATAAAATTTTACACTTTAAATACAGTCAGTTTATCATGTCAGTTATATTTCAGTAAAGCAATTGAAACAAACATACAAACCAACTCAATCCCTCTAATTTTGTAGGTTTCAAGTCCACACTGTTCCTCTGTGTACCAGTTACTATGTCCTGGTCACAGAAAATGCTACACAGATTAAAAACAAAAGCAAAGACATCTTTACCTGGAAGTGCCTACCCCTACCCAGAGGACACTCACTGGTTCCCCTACTCTGATCCTTCTCTGTTATCTCTCTCATTTCTAGGAATTGGAACTTTGGGCCTCTGTGTTTCTCTCTTCCAAGTCTGGGAACTCCTGAAGAGTAAGAACCACTTTTTAGACCCATCTGGGTATCTCCTTGACCCCACATAGAATCAGGCCACCGGACTCCTTTTCAACCATTGTTTTCCCATCTCCACTGTGCTATAGCTCTGAGTTTTCTGATGGTACAAGTGAAAAGCTATTTAGTGTTCTTTCTCTGTGTTCCCCTGTCTAAAAAGGAAGAAGTCCTCTTAATAATATGTGTACATTTATAGCATGCATTCCCCCATAACATCCCTGTGACACAGCGGGGCTGGATGACTGGGACTCTGCTTCCTGGTGAAAGATCATCGTGGAGCCAAATTCTGCTTTATTGAGACAGTAGGAAAGTTAGCTTGATGTGCACAAGCTAAGCTATATCCTCAGAGCCTTCTTATTTAGTTTTACCTTATCTACTCCTTCATTTGCATTCTTCTATTTGCTCAACCACCCCAGACACAAAACCTCCTTCTATTTCTCAAGCTAGCCAAATACTACCACCCCTCAAGGCCTTTGAAATTTTTGTTCCCTCTGTTTGAAAGAGTCTGTGTTGGCTAAAGCAAACTATACACACACACACACACCCTCTTGAGTAGTAAATTAAATTCTGAATTAACTAATGAAAAGTTAAAAATTAGTTACAAATAATAAAAGTTAATAAAAAGGTTTAATGAAAAATAAAAAGTGAAAAAAAGTTAAAATCTTGGCAGTGAATGGAGTTCAGATAGATGCACATGTTCTATATCTCAGCCTAGATTTTTCTTGCCTTCCAGAGTTCTTGCTGGGGACACCAAGATGGCAATGAAACTGTCTATGCAGTGTACGCTTCATCAAACCTGGTACGGGAAGCTGGCTTCTTTCTAACTACCATGTCTTTATACATAGTCCCATATCATCATTTCAGAAGCACTTCAACTAAGAACCCCTCAATCTACATTTAAAAGAATGTTTATAAACAGTGAGCTTTCCTGGTTATTGAACCAGATTAAACATCATCAAAGCCCAGGTGTTTCTGAACAATACCTGGCCAGAGTGTATGGCATTCTGGAACCCCTCTTCTCAGGCTGTCAAATACTTCTACTTTAGCCAAGATGCAATTTTTGAAAAAGGTAAAGACAAAGGGTGATACGCAGTAGAGGCTCTCCCAACAAATGATACTCAATAATCTTTTTCCAAAGCCCCTCATATTCTGTTTCTTTCAGGGCTTATAATCTGTCACTTTTTGGGATTCATTTCACCTGATTCTGTGTGCGTGTATGTGGGTGTGTGTGTGGGTGTGTGTTGTGTGTGTGCATGTGTGTTGTAGTTTCCACATATATGGAGATGACTGTAGACTGTGTATGAAGAGTTGAGGAAACCTGAGACTCTAGATCCCAAGTCTATGTTTGCCAAAATATGTTCCAATTTGTAAACACTCAACTCACTTTCCTAACACGAGTTTTAGGTTTTAAATATTTTATGACTAAATTCTATCGCACATTCCTATTTTCTAAAAGCGTGGCTTTGGAATCAGTCTGGGTTTAACTCATGACAATGCCATGATGCCTTGGGGGAGAATACCTTACAAATCTATGCTCTACTCTGTAAAAAGGGATCTCTCCTGTGTGGATTAAGATATAATGTATAAAACAGACAACAAAGTGCCTGATACATGGAGGTGGTCATTGCTGTATAATTGCTCGTATATTGCTATAAAATACAACATCCAAGAATATCAGTCATTGTTCAAACTTATAGTGCTATCTAATTTCAAAGTATACATATTGTACATTCAAAACACACATACTTTTTTTTTGGTGTGTGTGTGTGTGTGTATATATATATATATGCACAACATATATTGATACCCATTTTTTTTTTCTTTTTTAGAGACAGGGTCTTACTCTGTCACTCAAGCTGGAGAGCAGTGGTACAATCATAGCTCACTGCATCCTCAAACTCCTAGGCTCAACTGATCATCCCAATCCGGCCTCTGGAGTAGCTAGGACTACAGGTATGTGCCACCATATTTCGCTAATTTTTAAAAAACTTTTGGTAGAGATGGGGCCTTGCTATATATCACTCAGGCTGGTCTCAAACTCCTTGTCTCAAGTGATCTTGTTTGTTGCATACCAGCTATGTGACCACAGATAAGTTACTTAACCTCTCTGTCCCTCAGTTTTTTTCATCTGTAAAAGAAAACTAACAATAGTACCTCTAATATAGCTTACATAAGGATTAAACAATGTCTGGCACTTGGCAAATTATGTAAGTATTGGTTATTATTATAATTACTACTATTCTATCATGTGGTGATGCAGTGAATGGAGAAAGTCAAATGAAAACAATAGTAAAGATTAAAGATGTCAGATGTACCTCCTTTATTTAACCTAATTTCTGCAACAGATGCTCCTCTCTTAATCTCAACAGGGAACAGATTTCACGGCCCAGGAGCATAATTACAGAAAACGCTGGCTCCTGTGGTCACAAACTTACACTCAGGGCACACTGGGTAACTGCCAATTCAGACCTCAATGGGTGACTAGGGCATATGGTGATAAAGGATCAGTCAAGAGTATACTGTAAGGTTCAATAAATGCCAGCGGCTTTGTGAAATTAAAAATAGAGTTTATCATGCTGCTCCATCAATAAGAGGCTACATCTAATGTATAACCTGATAAATGTCTCATTTCTTTTTATTTCCTTCTCTTTGAAATAGTTGAGTGTATGTTGAGTATTTAACATGTGCCAGACAATGTGCCAGGTAGGGAGGTAAAATTAAAACAGACATATCCCTGCCCTCGGGAACATACAGTCTTTTGTTTTTTTTTTGTTTTGTTTTTTTTGTTTGTTTGTTTTTTTAATGGAGCTATCTGCTAAGTGTATTCTCTTGTAGGCTGAACCATGCCAGGACCTCAGACTTCAGTGCACATAAAGCGTGGTCTGTTGTTGATAGCATAGCAACCATTTTTTTCTCTCTGTGCATTCCAATCTCTTGTTCTTGGGCCTGTCCACCTCTGGGAAGTTCCACTCTCTCAAGATTTTCCACCATATGGTGGGATGGAAGAGGGAGATTGCATTCCATCAATCACTTTGGTTTTCTTCTGTTAAGGGATTTGGTAGGAACTATTGACTGGAGTGAGATGTAGGAATCATTCATATGCCAATGCTCCATTTTCTTTTTGTCTCCAGGCACATAGGATTGGCTGTTTGTGAAAATAAAGCCATAAAGGTCAATAGGTTAATTCTCAGGTTACAGGAACCAATATTCTTTGTTCAGCTAGGACTCTGATTGAACTTTCTTTTGATTTTCGTCTCTTTTTAGAATAGTCAGTTACAGATCATAACTCTGTCTCCACTGGGAGAGAGTGACAGTAAGAAAAAGTTGAAATGCTGACTGGAGTAAGAAGAAATAACCAACTCTGCATTATATGAACACATTTCTGGCTAGGTTGTTTAGAGAGTGGACATCTTTAAGTACATTCTGCACCACTGAAATGCAACTCCAATACAGTCTAGAGTTCCTCTGTGGTGAATAAAACCCTCTGAGACTTTCTTCCTGTGAAGAATGCTGGGCTATTCTTATTGAAGTTACTTTAGGGTATCACTGAAATTACACATAGACAATAGAAGCACAGTATGGGGAGATCATGGGCACAGAGTATGCAGTTTAGAGAACTCCCTCTGGATGCTCGGACTTTCTACTTTGTTGCTACAACTGTGGCCCCCTGGGCGTTTGAGAACCCAGGTGCAGCCTTTCTGATTCCCTGTTTTCTTTGTTATTACATCCCATCTCAGCTTTTGTAGCATGTGGCAATAAATTGTTCTAAATACAGCTTAAATTACATGGGCTCTTCCAGGGTACTTCATGGATTTGTGTGTGTATGTATGATCTAAAATACTTTCTCGTAAGTACCAAAAGGTGCCAGAATGAAAATGAAGAAACGGAATGAGGGTCAGATATTTTAATTTCTTTGAACTTCTCTTTCAACAGAGGGATAGATAGATAGATACACACACATATGTGTGTGTACTCTTTGTACATAAAGCAGTATTTGAATAGTTTCTTTCACTCTTTCATCACTTCACCACTGAGCCCAATTTGTAGTGAAGGAATATTTCTTAAAAGTATGTGTGTACATATTGTTTACAGATAGAGTATATACACACACACACACACACAGAAAAATCTTTGAAAAGTATTCCAGCACTATACATTGAGCTCAGAGATGAAGTGACAAAAAGGTGAGAAACTATTCAAGTACTTTGGAGATGGACGCAAACATGATTCATGGGTGCCCACATTTAGCTCTGTGTACCAAATCGATTTCTGCCTTTTAATCTTTTTGTAGGAACCATCAGTAATCTCTGTTAGGATACATACAAGAATAAAGAGAACTCCATTAGAATCCCTTTTGAGGTCTCCTCCCCAACGAGGTTAGAAAGTAATGAAGCCAGTAGACTGAGAAACTGTGTCCTTAAACAACATCACAGCTAGGAAGCAATTTATTATGCTCCTCTCTAGGCAATGATGTTCACCTTGAAGAATGTAAGACAGACAATCCTTGAAGAGAGCAGACTCGCTCCCCACAGTGTCTCCTTTCCAGACTGTGCCTCATTTTTTAAGTGCCCAGCATTGGTAATGGACAGGCAATAGTCTTCTGATGGTAAGCAATTCTCTTTTCATAAAACTGTAGAAAAAAGCCAAGGGCACTGAGTCCATCTCTGGATAATGTACATTAGCTCATTTTTGGTCATCAGTAATCATGTATTGAGTGACTTCTGTGTGGTCTTCCCCAAGTAGACAAAATGAAGAATGCAGAAAATATAGAAATTATCTCTAAAGAATTTACTTACAGAATTTTAGCAAAGTGAGGCACACAGCAAATAAGTTAGTCAATGTTCTCAATGTTCATAAATCTCTCTTTTTTTTTTTTTTGAGACGGAGTCTCGCTCTGTCGCCCAGGCTGGAGTGCAGTGATCAGATCTCAGCTCACTGCAAGCTCCGCCTCCCGGGTTTACGCCCTTCTCCTGCCTGAGCCTCCCGAGCAGCTGGGACCACAGGCGCCCGCCACCTCGCCCGGCTAGTTTTTTGTATTTTTTAGTAGAGATGGGGTTTCACCGTGTTAGCCATGATGGGCTCGATCTCCTGACCTCGCGATCCGCCTGTCTCGGCCTCCCAAAGTGCTGGGATTACAGGCTTGAGCCACCGCGCCCAGCCTCATAAATCTCTTTTTAAGTTTAGAAGTGAGACTTTGAAAACATAGATAACAAGAAACAACATCAAAAACTTAAGGAGTAAACTAGATGGTGTTATAAAAGAAATAAGCTAACATTTTGGTGGACTGATCTGGTCCTCAACACTGAGTGTACTCATAAATATTTGTCTTAAACAGTGACCTGGAACTGGCAGGCATTTGGTGTGAAGGTGCCTCCTTAAACAATGCAGATAAGAACCTCCTTGGGTCTGGTGGCCCAACTGTGAGCCATGAGCCTCCAGTAGCTTGGCATCACCTGATTTACTTCCTGAATCAAAATCTGCATTTTAATGAGATTCACCCCGTGAATCATGAGCCCATCAAAGATCGAGAGGGTCTTTGTAAATATATGCTCCCTGTATGGATGTAATTTATAACCAATAACAATTATGGATAGGAGCATAACCCTCATGACTGTTGAAATATAAAAAATTTCAAAGAGTATTTAGGATTCTAACAATATGGCAGACCAAGATAACTAGGCAACTAGAATTGTCAGATAAATGCAAAAACAAACCCAAACCAACCAAAAAACCATTTCTCTAATGCATAGCTTAACTATCAATAAAAGAGAAAAACATCTAGATGCTAAGAACAAAAGTAAAACTGAAAACAAGAATTATATTCATGTGTTGAATCTGTGGTTGTTCTGTAGAAGATCTTGAATGGAGTGATCAGCTAATAGCTAGTAAACTACACTTTCATTTCACCTCACTTGAAGGGCAGAAGTGAAGCATTAGCTTCTTTCAAGCTAGGCATTTGGTAGTGAAATTCCCTCATAAAGTTGAGGCCTTTGAAAGACATTGTCACCAGAGCAAAAGTAGCTTCAGGTTTACCCCACTTGAAGAAAAGAGCTGGGCCCTTTCAAAGCAGGTATTTGATAGTGATATCCCTTTATGAAGTTGAGGCCCATGAATGGCTTCATTCTCAAATTAGACAAAATTTACCCAGTGGAACAGGGAAGATAGAGACTTTCCTCTCCCACTAAGAGATTAGAAATAAAAAATAAGTTTAATGTTTTAATTTTTGTTATACATACAGCTTATAAATAAAAAAAACCCCAAATTTTAATAAAAATTGGTCCCTTGCTGGCGATGCTACTGAGGTCCTGCCAGAAACAAACATAAAACCATTCTTGTGGGATACACCTACAACACAGACTACATGTGTTTCCAATGAAAAAAATGAACCTGTATAAAATAATGTCAATACAAACCATAAAATATCTAAAAAATTATCAGTTTTATGTTTACGACTATATTATGGAATGATTATAGCCTTATGCAGAAAATAAAATTAGTATATTTATAATGATTAAGATGTTAAATTAAGAAAAAAATCAAATGAAATGATCTAGGACTGAAGAAATAAAAAACAGATTTAGATAATATTAGTAATTTAAACTCTAAATAAAATTAATAAACAATTATTTAGTCACAACTAAATAATGAGCAAGGAACTTGGTGATTGATTAAATTACCTAGAATGAAACAACAAAAGAATAGGAGAATGAAAAGAAAGGTTAAGGTAATAAGTAGGACACAATGAGGATCAACATATACTAGAGGAGTTTCATCACAAGAGAATATAGAGAATCACTGTAAGGCAACATTCAGAGAGAATATGACGACACATATCCCAGTATTTATATTTTTTAAATGGGCAGAATTAATACAAGCAAATACCCAGGCTCATTGAGGTGAAATTACAAAACACCATAGCCAAAGATTTAAAAATATTACTGCAACTGGAGAGAAAAGACAGATCTCTTCCAAAGAAACCAGAATTAGATTGACAGAGTATACAACGGAGGACAAAAAATGAAGGAAATTGTGTCTTTGTAGTGCTAACAAAAAATAAGCAATCTGGAATTATATACAAGAATAAAGTATCATAGTAGAGAAAATGTGAAGTAAAGGTATTGAAGACTGTGATATTTCACTGAAAGAACTACTAAAGTCCTAATCTGGAGAAACAAGAAAATTGATCTCAGTGGAAAAAGTGGAGTACAACAAGCGTGAGGGAGCAAAGAATGAGTAAATCATATAAATCAGTAAACCAGCAAAGCATGTAATGTTCAGAATAGCCACCATCATAATAATAATTTGGGGAGAATAAAAAAAAACTAGGTAGAAAGTAAAATAATAGACTAAGGTAAGATAGGAGGGTTATAATTAAAGTGTTTTATGGATATTTATTTTACAAATGGCAAACAGAATTGTTAATTTTATACTTAAAATGGAGATTCTGTGATAATGGTTTAAGAATAATCACCACACATGTGGATATAAATGTAATTTTGCAATTAGTAGAAAGAAGTGAATGAAAATTATCAGTCCTACAGAAGGCAAGATAAGAAGAAAGCAAGCTAAAAAAGAAAAACAAAAACCGCAATGATGAAAAAAGCACAATAGAATACTGGCAAAATAAATCCAACAATATCAACAGTCACACTAATTATAATTTTTAAAGATGTCAAAGTTTACAAAAACTTTCACATTAAAGTTATTTAGCTGTACATTGCTTTTTAGAAATATACATAAAACATGATAAAAAAAAGTTGAACTTCAATGAAATTAAGATTTGTAAAATGCTTTTTAAACAAATGAAAATAAGAAGTTAGTGTTTAACATTACACAAAAAGATTCTAATGCAAAAAAATTATATAAAAGGGGCCGATACATTATTATAAAAGGAACAAATAGTCTTAATGTGAGAAAAAAAATCTTAATGTTTTCTATTATATACTGAAATAATGAAAGTTTATAATTTTTTAGGTTAAATAAAATGTATTATCAAAATTAACACCCCCTGTTCTTCTGTTCGTTTTACCTTTCTTATGTGGCAACTGGAATGAATATATATATATTCATTCATGTGTGATTTGCATTGTATTTTTCCTAGACAGCACTGTTCTGTTCTGTTTTCTGATAGGTTAAAGAGCTGGTCCATGGTAGAGAGGTTCATTGAGGTGGTGAGAGCTCTGAAGCCAAGAGCAGTCTGGCAGGAAAACCACATCCTTACATTTTTACTTTTTTAAGACCAGAGAAAGAGGAACAAGTTTTGGTTTCAGGTGTTTTGCAATGGAAAGGGTGCTCAACTGTGTTAGGAGGATTTCCTTCCCTAATTCTACTTGGTGTTGCTCCTTGGACCTCTGTACCTCCTGACACATAGTAGTGACCAGGGAGGCTCTAAGAAGAGTGTTCTTTACCTGGTCTACTGCCCACCTTCCCCTCCAATATTCATGTTTCCAAATGATGATGTCTGAGTTAGGTCCAGATATGGCCTGTCATTTTCTAACTAGCTTGTAGTTTTCTCAGAGACAGGAATTTGGGGGTAATTTTTGGAATCTTCTTTTGTTCCAATCCCATCTGCACAACATGTAAGATGAATAATTCTGTTTCTTGGATGTGGGTGACTCTGTATTTTGATTTCCAGGCTTATTCCATTTGACAGATATTAAAATTCTTCTTGGCATTTAACTAACAGGAAAATGATGTGGACAGCATCATTGATCAGTAACCTTGGTAAAATATGATTCTTTTGTGCAAGTCAGCTGAAGGCAGGGAACAAGTTTACCTCCCAGAGGACATTTGGCAATGTCTGGAGACATTTGGCATTGTTCTAATTTGGCGAGCAGGTGCTAACTGACATCTAGTAGGTACTGGTCAGGGATGCCACTCAACATCCCACAGTGCACAGAAAAGCCTCTTACAACAAACAGTTCCCCAGCCCAAAATGTTAATTAATGCTCAGACTGAGAAAACTTACGGTACGGTCATCTCATAAAGAATATATGAACTGTTTATACATCTATATAGAATTCTGATAGAAATTTATATTGAATGCCTGAGCAGAAAAGTACAAAAGTCTTAAGTGTACATCCCAATGCATTTTCACAAAATTAACACATCTGTGGAACACATTAGCCAGTTCAGGAAATAGGGCATCACTAATACCCAAGAAGCCTGCTCGTGACCCAGTCCGGTCAGCCTTTCTGATCATAGATCACCACTGTCCTGACTACGAATATCACAGATTAGGTTTGCCTGGTTTTGAACTTTATAGGAGTTGAATCCCATCCATAGTATGCACTTTTTGTGTGTTTGCCTTCTTTTATTCAACTGTACGTTTTTACAATTCACCCATGTTGCTGCATAGCTGTAGTTTAGTCATTCTTATGGTTGTGTAGTATTCTCTTATATAAATATTGCACAGACTATTTATTCACCTTTTAAAGCTCAATTGAATGGTTTTCAGTTTCGGGCTGTTAAAAAGGTGCTACTCTAAAAATTATATGTATAATTTTGTGAAATATGCGCACATTTTTGGGGGGCATGTGCCTAGGTGTAAAATTGCTGGGCATAGGGTATACAAACATACACCTTTATTTAGTGAACATTGTCAAACACTCCCACTAGTAGTGTATGAGACTTGATTTATTTTTAAATATCCAGTACAGATGTTTTTTGTATGTATGCACGTATTTCCCAAGCTTGATATCCACATCTTGAGCACCAAGCTAGTTAGGGAGGAGAAAGAGCAAAACCCAGTTTCATATCTTTCCAGTCATTAGGTGACTAAAATGTGTTCTAATGAGTAACTGGACTGACCCTGTGGGTCCCAGGGAAACAGCATCAGCTGTGGAGAAAGCGTGTGTCTATAAACCATTTGAAAGAAGTCGTTCTTTGAGACCGTTGATTTGTTCTTACTGCCTTCTTGTAGCCAATTTAGACAAGCAAAACCAAGCACTGCAATCCTGTTTTGACAAAAATAACTGTAAGATTTTGATAGGCTTGCTTTCTCTAAATGTCACCCAAATGTCTTGCCTCTGACGCCAATGCTCTTCTCACTATACTGGGCTATTTCACTGTACATAGTACTTTCTCCTGCACATCTCTATTACCTTATGTTCAAGTCCCTCGGACTATAATATACTTGTATATAAAAAAAGTCTCTTGAATTCTTTAGATAAGAAAACCTTGAGAAAATAAAGGTATTATAAACATAGCAGTATTGATACTATTTTGATTCCTCCAACTATTCCTGATATTATACTTCCTTTGTAAATGTCTTAACTCTGGAACTTTTCCACTTTCATATAAATTAGCATCACAATCTTATAAACATGTTTCTATTTATTGAATCCCAGGTCAAAGTCATTATACAACAAAGAACAACAGTTTTCATACCAGACTGCTTGCATGCATGTAAATGGGGGCTCTCGCCAAGGAGGTAATGAATACAATCTCAGGTTTCATGAGATGAATCAAAAAATAGAAAAACTAATAACATAATTTTCATATCTCAGATAACCTAAGTCAGGGTATCTTTCTTCTCCATAAGACTCACCTTTTAAATTTAGACATGATGTATTAAGTGATGTAAAAGTAAATCATACAGGAAAAATCCAAGACTCTCTCATGCATGAGAGAAAGTGAGTTTTCATTTTTCATAACGGCCCCCTTACACCATGATGATCTACATCAAATCTCATATTCCTGGAATAACAATTATGCCAGGAGATAGTAAAGCACTGTGGTCCAGAAGCATTGAGTCTAATGATCTGGTTCAAATTTTGGTTCTCAAACTCAATAGCCATGGGACTCTCAATAAGTTACTTAACCCTTCAGAGTCTCAGTTTCCTGTGCAGCGAAATAGAGGAAAATAGTGGCATCTCTTCTATGGCTTGGGAAAATTAGAAGGCACCGTTCATCATATGCAGTTAGCTTAATGCTAGGATGCAGTAAGATCCCCACAAACAGCAGCGGCTGCTGTGGGGTGATTGACAACAGTAACAAGGACACAGGCATTACTATTCGTGTTTCTCCTGAAGAGGTATGCCACCAACTTATGTTATAGTGACTGTGAAGCCTTATGGAGAAAGTAAATGAGGGGGATTATGGCTGAAACACCTTAAGTCAACTTTCCAATTGGGAATCTGTGAAAAATAGTATGATATCCTATTGCATAAGGCAATGGGGAGGAGTGATTAAGAGATCGATTCTGGAACCAGTCTTAGTAAACTCCTGTTCTGCCACTTTTACTTTCTGTATGATCTGGGCAAGTCATATCATCTCTCTTGCCTATACAATGGGCCCTAGTGTCTCAAGGCATGTGTTTGCATGTAAGTGTGTACCTATGTGTGTGTTTAGTACATATGTCATGCTATTGTTTTGAAGACTAAGTCAACAAGTCAATATGTGGGGGCACCTGCAACAGGGCGTGGCACATAGTAATTGTTATTAAGTGTTACTATGATTATTGAACTGGCATGAATTGGGTACCTTCTTCAAAGGTTACTTTCTGACTATATAAGGAAAAGACGGCAATTTCTGAAGAAAGATATAAATAAAAGTGACTCCACTGCTGTTACTTCAGGGTTGAGCTCCCATTTGGGGGCTAGCTTTTTGCGTAGACTGCTGAAGGGAGTGTTCAAAAGCACATGAGCGTGAATTTGGCAGAGGCTTGGTCCCAAGCTATTGGAAACATTGATGGGAGTGACAGAACCTGTGAAAAAGGTCATTTCAAAACTGCAAGCGGTTTTTCTGTTTCTCTAGAAGTTGAGAATTGAACACAGTGTTGATGTAGACTATTTCTAAATTCTACGGCAAATCATTGCGTGCGCCTTTCAGTTATGCAAATCTAAATCACAGGTCGTAATTAGAAAAGGAGGTGTTTGAGAAGCTGTAGCTATAAGGAGCTAAACTGTTCTGCGTGATCATGGAAAAGGTCATTTGTGTAGTAGGCAGAATAGCATTTCTGTAGGCTGCTGCTTTGGGAAAAACAGTTTATTTTCTAAGTCTGGATTTAGATGCCTACAGAATACAGTTTATATCTTGTGTCTTATATTAAGTAGCTTCTTGGAGGTGGTCAGGCTCTGAGACCCCGAGACTTTGGAAAAGATATACAGGAGTGGCTCTCACTTTATCCTGGAGGGAAGACCATAAAACAGCCCTTTATGTTATGAGCTAAAGACCGAAACCCCAAATCTGTGACACTTTGAAAATTAAAGGGGCAATCAGTTTTTCTTGGTAACTTGGAAGCAAGGGATACAAAAAAGCAACTTCTCCGGCTTCCCCAGTCTCCCCACTCTCTGCTACCTGTGTGCCTCACTTGTAAAGCAGGACGATGGTGTTCTCCTACGACCGCTCTCTTGAAATTGTGAGGTCAGAATCTGTTCATATGAGAGGAGAGCTCACCAGTGTCTGCCTTCCTGGAATGAAGTAGATTTTGAGACAGGAAATAAATCTTAAATCTTAGTCTGGAGGTGAGGAGATGGTGATACCTTCATCTCCTTAGGATTATTTGCTTGGGTCTTGTCTCTGAGGAATCTAGCCAATTTGAAGACGTTTGAGAACAAAACTAATTTCCCTTACCACTGAGACAAAGAGTCAGCCTTGAAGCAATGACCTGGTGCTGGGACCTCTCAGAACACCCATCTCTAGTCTGCTGTGAATTCAGCTCTGTGGGTACTTCCCTTTCCTGAAATTTGGGGCTTCAGTCAGGCCTTGTAAAAGAGCTGTCTGTCATGTGTAAGAGAGGAAGTAAGGGGCAGGAGTACCTAGTGTTAGAATGAGGAGCCTGGGCCTGAGGGAGCTCTTAAAGTTTAAGTCCACAGGAAGCCATCTCTGGCTGTGGAAGGACTGGACTGCTGACAGAGACCAGTGAATAGTAAGCAGCTGCCTGACACCCTCAGGGCAGAGAAGAGAGGCCCAGGCTGAGGCACACCAGGAGCTGTGAGATTGGGAAAAGATGATAAAGTGGATCTGGGTTCCAGATCCCCAACAGGTGGTAGGTATTAAGAACACTTCGGTTTTTCTGATGTAGTGTAATTTCGTTTGCACCTACAAACAGGTGAAGCCTCATAATCTCATGGGTGTTGAGATTGTGTCAATTGTCATATTGCATAACAAGGCGTGAAAGCCATCAATCGAAAAACAACCAAACAACTAAACAACCTGAAATGGTTAGACTTTGTGCCCCCACCTAAATCTCATCTTGAATTATAATCCCCATAATCCCTACGTGTCGAGGAAGAGGCTAGGTGGAGGTAACTGGATCATGAGGGCGGTTCCCCCACGCTGTCCTCGTGAGAGTGAATGAGTTCTCATTAGATCTGATTGTTTTATACGTGTTTGTTAGTTCCTCCTGAGTTCATTCTCCTTCCTGCCACCCTGTGAAGAAGGTGTCTTGCTTCCCCTTCATCTTCTGCGATGATTGTAAGTTTCCTGAGGCCTCCCCAGTCATGCAGAACTGTGAGTCCATTAAGCCTCTTTCCTTTGTAAATTACCCAGTCTTGGGCAGTTCTTTACAGTAGTATAAGAATAAACTCATACACCTCCGAAAGGTTGATTGCCTGGAACATGAAGAGGACCACCTACCAAATTGTCACTTCCTCACCAACAGGGACTAGGCATTCTTACCAATTTCTCTCGCTACAGTGTGTTAAGTAAATAATTTTTCAAACCTGTAGTTGACTAAAGAATAAACTTTTTTTTATAACTTAGCACATAATAGCCAGAGTTCTGAAATTCTAAAGTACATCTTACTGAACATTTTATGCTGAAAGTCTCTGTGAATGAAAGTGATTCAACCATGTATCTGGGATTTTAGAAGGGCTGACACATACAAGAACTTTTTTTTTTTTTTTTACAGGTTTTTTTTTAACTGTTTTTAAAAGTCCTGTTTTACTTTCTAATTGTGCAGTCTCATTTAGAATATTTTTATTTTCTCTGATTTAAAGATGTTACCTTCTAAAGACAAATGAACTTGAGGACATCTAACTTGTGATATCCTTTCCTGACTATGTTTATGACTACTGCTATTACTCAAAGGCAGTTTTCCTGGGTGGGATGTTTTCCAACACACTTCTTTCTTTCCCTTTACCATATTCCCCTTCCCTATGCCTCTCCTATATTCCCTGCATCCCCGACAGCAACACACACATACATACACTGTGTCCTTTGCTATTTCCTTCTTGTTAATTTTTAATTTTTATGACTACATAGTAGGTGTATGTTTTTATGGGTACGTTAGATGCATCGATATAGGCATACTGTGTGGAATAACTACATCAGGGTAAAATTTTATCTTTGGGGCTTTTGTGTTGAGCTAGATCACAGAAAATGCTTTTGTGATAAAGTATTTATTTGTTTTTGTTTTGGAGATAAAGTGTCAAACTACCAGTTAAAATGAAATCGAATGCTTTCATAAAATTTTGCGGTACATGTGCCTATTTTCCCAGCAATAGCAAGAACATTCCTATATGTTTTTAAACTAAGGAAGGGAGAGGCATAAAGAACAACTTTGAAAAGATTATTATATATATTAATAGAGAAATTGATTCACCCAGTGGCTGTGTGGTGATGAGAAAACAGAAACCAAACAACTGATAGAATTAGAATGTAAAGCATTTGGTTTTCTAGAGACGTTAGGACTTTATTTGCAGCTAATTAACATGAAGTCTTCAGTAGGCACGACTCTTGTCTCAAATACAGCTAGTTTTATCACTTAATATTCATAATAAATATGCTACAGTATAGAAATAAACTCTCTAGAGAGCAGCAGGAAAATTAAACCACCAGTTTAAGGAATCCGGGTTTGTCACCCAGTCTTTACCCTTCAGCATCCAGGGTTCAGTAAGCATGGAGGCTGACACACTAAACTGCAAGTAATAACACGGTCACTCCCATGGAGCGAATAGGTCAGGGCTGCAGGCTGGATCTTCCGAGACCAGCAGACCCCCTAATTCCAGGCACACAATCTCCCGCAGTCTCGACTCTTGCCTCCCGTCCTAACGCTTGTCCTTAGTCTCCAAGTTTCTTCAGTAACATTAACCTTTCTTCCTTCTCAATTTCTCGCATATGAAGAGCTGCAAAGCTCCTTGTTTCCTTGTTTTCTAGCCCCTTTCTGAGCAATCTGTTTTTTGTAGGGCATTGAAGGGCCACTCTGGCAGTAAAGCAGATTGTTTTAATTAGGTTTGATTACTTTTTAAACAAATCCTAGAGAACTGGGAAAAGCAATCGCTAAAAGATGTATTGAGATTTTCTTTTTTTTTTTTTTAGAACTGAAACTATGAAACAGTGTGGCTACTCACATTAAAAAGGGAGGCTTTTCTACTTTCTCCTTTGTAATGTAGAGAGTAAGGGATTGCCTTCCTTGTGAAATTCACTGCCTTCCCACCCCTCATCCCACATTTTTCTGTTTTCTCTTTCAGGCCAAACTAGAATACGGTGGGTGACCACCTCCAGGGACAGCAGGCTCAGAATTGTGCAGTCGGTTACAGTTGAAATATATGATTTATTTATGCTTGCTTGGTTTGCTTTCAGCACAACCTGAAAACTCTTAGATTGTGCCATTTGTTCAGTGTATAAGGAGGAGCATATGAGATGATTTATAGCTGAGTGAAGAAAAAGCAAAAATATAAAAGTTCTCAGTTGATAGGAATGCTAGTTTACACAGTAGGTTTGAGAAGAATTTTATTTTCCTCCACAGATTAGTGTTAAGGACTTGGATCTAAGTTTACCAAATATGAAAAGGTTAAGATAAGTAGAAGCAATATTAACAGCAAATTTCTTCATCTAAGTAGTTTTCATTTTTAATTTTTATAAGTGCATGGTAGGTGTATATATTTATAGGGTACATGAGATTTTGATACAAGCAAACCATGTGTGATCACATCAGGGCAAATAGGGTATCCATCACTTCAAGCATTTATCATTTATTTGTGTTACAAATATTCCAATTATAGTATTTAGTTATCTTAAAATGTAAAATAAATTGTAGTCACCCTCTTGTGCTGTCAAATACTAGAGCTTATTTGTTCAAACTATATTTTTTAATCCGTTAGCCATCCCCACTCTTTTCCCCCCTCTTCACTACCCCTCCAAGCCTCTGATAACTGTCATTCTACTGTCTCCATAAGTTTAATCATTTTAATTTTTAGCTCCCACAAATGAGAACCTGTGAAGTTTCTTTCTGACCTTGGCTTATTTCACTTAACATAATGTCCTCCAATTCCATCCATCTTGTTGTAAATGACAGAATCTCATTCTTTTCATGGCTGAATACTATTCCATTGAGTATAGGTAGCACATTTTCTTTATCCATTCATCTGTTGATGAATAGTTGTGTTGATTCCAAATCTGGGCTATTGTGAATAGTACTGCAAAAAACATGGCAGTACAGGTATGCTACAGTATAGAAATAAACTCTTTGAGTATAAACAGTATAGACATATCTCTTTGATATGCTAATTTCCTTTATTTTGGGTATGTACCTAGCAGTAAGATTGCTGGATCATACAGTAGCTCTATGTTTAGTTTTTTGAGAAAACTCCATACTGTTTTACATCATGACTATAATAATTTACATTCCCACTAACAGTGTTCCCCTTTATATTTCACCAGCATCCATTATTGCCTGTCTGTGGATAAAAGCCATTTTAACTGGGGTGAAATGATATCTCATTGTACTTTTGATTTGCATTTCGCTGATCAGTGATGCTGAACTCATTTTCATATCCTGTTTGCCATTTGTATGTGATTTTTAAAGAAATGTCTATTCAGATATCCTGCCGATTTTTCAATTATATTATTAGAATTTTTACTACATAATTATTTGAGCTGATCCCCTTATATATTCTGATTAATCTCTTGTCAGATGAAAAGTTCACAAATATTTTCTCCAATTCTGTGGGCTGTCTCTTCACTTTGTTG
The DNA here is from genome assembly GCF_000951035.1 of Colobus angolensis palliatus. NCBI lineage: Eukaryota > Metazoa > Chordata > Mammalia > Primates > Cercopithecidae > Colobus > Colobus angolensis. Next base: position 1,890,148 of record NW_012122709.1, read on the forward strand.
GTTGTTTCCTTTATGATGCAGAAGCTTTTTAATTTGTTATCTCATTTGTCCATGTTTGCTTTGATTGCCTGTGCTTGCAGGGTATGACTCAACAAGTCTTTACATCCATTACAAACATCATAGAGAGCTTCTCCAATGTTTTCGGGTAGTGGTTTCATAGTTTGAGGTCTTTAATTCATTTTGATTTTATTTTTGTATATTGTGAGAGATAGGGGTCTAGTTTCATTTTTCTGCATATGGGTATTCGGTTTTCTGAGCACCATTTATTGAAGAGAGTGTCCTTTTCCCAGTACGTGTTCTTGTCGCCTTTGTTGAAAATGAGTTCACTGTAGATATGTGGATTTATTTTAGGTTTGCTATTCTGTTCCATTGGTCTGTGTGTCTGTTTTTATGCCAATACCTTGCTGTTTTGGTTACTATAGCCCTGTAGTATGATTTGAAGTCAGATAATGTGATTCCTCCAGGTGTGTGTGTGTGTGTGTGTGTGTGTGTGTGTGTGTTTTCTCTCAGGATGGCTTTGGCTATTCTAGGTCCTCTGTGGTCCCAGTTAGGATTATTTTTCCTACTTCTGTGAAGAATGTCATTGGTATTTTGACAGAGATTGCACTGAATCTGTAGATTATTTTGGGTAGTATGAACATTTTAGCACTATTGGTCCCTGTAATCCTACGAACATAAAATATCTTTCCCTTTGTCATCTTCAGTTTCTTGAAGCAATATATTATAATTTTCATCATAGAGATCTTTCACTTCTTTCATTTATTCCTAGGTATATTATTTTATTTATTGCTATTGTAAATAGGATTTGTTTCTTGATTATTTTTTTTTCCAGATTGTTCACTGTTAGTACATAGAAATGCTAATAACTTTTTGTATTTTGATTTGGTATCTTACAACTTTGAATTTCTTTGTCAGTGGTAATAGTTTTTGGTGGAGTCTTTAGGTTTCTCCAAATATAAGATCATATAATCTACAAACAAGGATAACTTCTTTCTTTCCAACTTGAGTGCCTTTTTTTTTTTTTTTTTTATCTTTTCTAATTGCTCTAGTTAGGACTTCCAGTAGCATGTTGAATAACAGTGGTGAAAGTGGACATTCATGCCTGGTTCCAGATCTTGGAGGAAAGACTTTCAGCTTTTCCCCATTCAGTATGACACTAGCTCTAGGTGTCATATATGTCTTTTACTGTGTTGAGGTATATTCCTTCCATACTCAGTTTTTTGAGAGTTTTTGTCATGAAGGAGTTGAATTTTATCACATGCTTTGCTTTTCTGGAACCAACTGAAATATCATATGGTTTCTGTCCTTCTTTCTGTTGATGTGATGTATCACATGATTGATTTGCATATGGTGAGCCATCCTTGGATCCATGGGATAAATCCTACCTGGTCATGATGAATGATATTTTTAATGTGTCATTGAATTTGTTTTGTAGGATTTTGTTGAAGTTTTTGCATCAGTGTTTATCATTTTGTTGAATTTTTTTGCATCGATGTTCATCAGTGAGATTTCTTTTCTTGATGTGTCTTTGGTTTGGGTATTGGCATAATACTAGCCTGCCTTCTAGATGAGTTTGGAAGTATTCAATTCCCCTCTATTTTTCAGAATAGTTTGAGTAGGATTGGTATTTGTTATTCTTTAAACATTTGGTAAAATTCAGCATAGGGTCCTGGACTTTTCTTTCTTGGGAGACTTTTTACTATGGCTCCAGTGGCTTCAATTTCATTATTTGTTATTGATCTATTCAGGTTTTACATTTCTTCATGGTTCAATCTTAGTAAGTTGTATGTGTCTAGGAGTACATCCTTTCCTTCTATGTTTTCCAATTTATTGGCATATAGTTTCTCATGGTAGTGTCTAATGATCCTTTACATTTAATTTGCAATATCTCCTTTTTATCTCTGGATTTTTTAAAAATTTAAGTCTTCTGTCTTCATTTCTTCGTTGTTCTGGATAAAGATGTGTCAGTTTTGCTTATCTTTTCAAAAAACCAAATTTTTGAAAACATAGTACTGGAAGTCCTACCTAGAGCAATTGAAAATAATTTTTCAACTTCCTTTTGTATATCCATTACATGGGTTTTGATTTGAGATTACCATGAGACTTGCAAAGAACATCTTACAACCTATTATTTTAAACTGATGACAACTTAACCCTGATCGCAAAAGCAAACAAGGAAAGCAAAAACTAATAAAAATTGTTTTAGTTAGACTAATAAAACTAAAACAGTTATTGTTGATACATTTTGTTGACTTTTATATATTGTTGTTTAAATTTCATTTATTTCTGCTCTGATCTTTATTGTTTCTTCTGTTAATTTTAGGTTTGATTCACTCTTCCTTTTGTAGTTCTTTAAGATGTATCTCATTCAGTTGTTTACTTGAAGTTTTTCTACTTTTTTGATGTAGACACTTATTGCTGTAAACTTTCCTCTTGATACTCCTTTTGCTGCTTCCCACATATTTTTGCTGTTTTGTGTTTCCGTTATCATTTGTTTCAAGAAATTTTTCAATTTCCTTCTTAATTTCTTCATTGACCCACTGGTCCTTCAAGAGCATATTGTTTAATTTCCATGTGTTTGTTTAGTTTCTAAAATTGTTCTTTGTTATTGATACCTAGTTTTATCCAATTATGGTCAGAGAAGGTACTTGATTTCCAATTTCAAAAAAAATTAAGACTTTTTCATGGCCTAACATATGCTCTATCCTTGAGAATGATCCATGTGCTGAGAAGCATTTGCATTCTGCAGCCATTGGATGAAATGTTCTATAAATATCTATTAGGTCCATTTGGTCTATAGTGAAGATTAAGTCTGATGTTTCTTTATTTTCTGTCTGAAATATATGTCCAGTGCTCAAAGTTGGATGTTGAAATCTCTGTCTATTATTATATCATGGTCTATCTCTTTAGCACTAATAATATTAGCTTTATATACCTACTCCAATGTATATACCTACTACAATGTTTAGTGCATATATATTTAAAATTTTTATATCTTCTTGCTTAATTTACCCATATTTCATTATATGATGACCTTCTTTGTCTCATTTTAGTTTTTTTTTCCTTGAAATCTGTTCTATCTGATATAAGTATAGGTACTCCTGCTCTTTCGTGATTTTGCATGAACTATCTTTTTCCATCACTTTATTTTCAGTCTCTGTGTGTCTTTACAGATGAAACATGTTTCTTATAGGCAACGGATATTTGGGGAGGGGGAGTTGTTGTTGTTGTTGTTGTTCATTCAGCCACCCTATGATATTTGATTGAACAGTTTAGTCCACTTACAATCAATGTTGTTATTAATAAGTAAGGACATACTACTGCCCTTTTGTCATTTGTTTTCTGGTTGTCTTGTGGTTCCTTCCTTCCATCCATCCATCCATCTTATTTTTTCCTAGTAATATGTTTCAATATCTTGCTTTTGATATTTTGTATATCACATGGTTTTTTTATTTGAGATTACCATGAGGCTTATAACATACTATTTTAAACCGATGACAACTTAACTTTGATTGCAAAAGCAAACAAATAAGGAAAGAGAAAGCTAATAAAAATTCTGTACTTGAACTGTATCTCTCTAGCTTCTAACTTTCTTTTTTCTATTTATATCTGATACATAAAAATGTCTTTAAAAGTTTTTGTAGTTATTATTCTTGATAGGTTTATCTTTTAGTGTTCTTATTCAAGGTATGAGTAGTTTACACACCACAATTAGTGTTATATTTGGCATTTGTCTGTGTACTTACTATTACTAGTGAGTTTTGTACCTTCAGATAATTTTTTATTGCTTGTTAATATCTTTTTCTTTGAAGAACTCCCTATAGCATTTCTGGTAGAAAATATTTGTTGATGTAGTGCCTTACCTTTTTTCTGAGAAAATTCTTATTTCCCCTTCATGTTTGAAGGGTATTTTCACTGGTTATGACATTCTAGGATAAAATGTTTTTTTTTGTTTCTTTGTTTGTTTGTTTGTTTTTCAGAACTTTAAATATGTCATGTCACTCCTACCCTATTAAGTTTTCACTGGAAAGTCTGCTGACATAGTATTGGATATGTCATTTTTTTTTTCTCTTGCTTTATTTTTTACCTTTGGAAGTTTGAGTATTAAATGTCCGCAGGTAGTCATATTTGGGTTTAATCTGCTTGGTGTTCTATAACCTTCTTGTATTTGAATATTGATGTCCTGGGTTTGGAAAGAACTCTGTTATTAACTCTTTGAATAAACTGTCTACTCCAATCTCTTTACTCCTCTTTAAGGCTAATTACTCTTAGATTTGCCCTTTTGAGGCTATTTTCTAGATTGTATAGGCATGTTTCATGTTTCATTCTTTTTATTTGTTGTTCTGTTGTCCTCTCTGACTGTGTATTTTCAGATAGACTGTCTTCAAGCTTACTAATTCTTCTGCTGGATCTATTCTTCTTTTGAGAGACTCAATGTTTTCTTCAGTTTGTCAATTGAATTTTTCAGCTCCAGAGTATCTGCTTAATTTTGAAAAGTTATTTCAATATCTTCATTACATTTTATTTTGAATTCCCTCTCAATGTTATCTTGAATTTTGTTCAGCATTCTCAAAACAGCCAGTTTGATTTATCTGTCTGAAAGGTCACATATCTCTGTTACTTTGGGATTGGTCACTGGTGCCTTAGTTCATTAGGTGAGGTCATGTTTTCCTGGATTGTCTTGATGATCGTGGATATTGTCAATGCCTGCACATTGAATAAATAGATATTTATTCTAATCTTTGATGTCTGGGCTTATTTGCACACATTCTTCTTGAGAAGACTTTCCAAGTATTCAAAGAGAATTGAGTGTTGGGATCTAAGTCTTTGGTCACTGCAGCCATATCTCTATTAGGGAGCCCCCCAAGCCTAGTAATGCTGTGGTTCTTGTAGACTCATAGAGGTAACATGTTGGTGGGCTTGGGTAAGATCTGGGAGCATTCCCTCGATTACCATTCAGGGTCTCTTGTTCTCTTCTTTTACTTTTCCCTTAAACATACAGAGTTTCTCTTTCCTTGCTGAACTGCCTGGAGTTGGGGGCAGGGGTGATTCAGGCATGTGTATGGCTACTACCACTGGAACTGTGTTGGGTTATATCTGAAGCCAGCATAATACCGGGTGTCATCCAAGGACTGGGGTAACCATTGCCTAGTTACCACTGATGTTTATTCAAAGCTCAAGGACTCTTAAGTCAGCAGATAGTAAATCCTGCCAGGACTATGCCCTTCCCTTCAGGATAGTGGGTTTTCTTCAGGGCCAGGACGGGTCTAGAAATGTCATTCATGAGCTAGATCCTGGAATGGGGACTTCAGGACTCTACTTGGTATTTTATTTTACTGTGGCTAAACTAGTAACCAATTTGCAATATAAAGTCCTCTTTACTCTTCTCTCTCCTTTCCAAAAGCAAAAGGAGTTTCTCCTGGTGTTGTGAGCTGTGCTGCCTGGGATTGGGGGTGAGGTCACATAAACACCCCCTTGGCCTTCACAGTGAGTGTCTCACTGGGTTGCATGTACTCCTAGTCCACTAGCTCCAAGCCCAGCACAGCGCCAGAATTTGCCCAGGAACCGCAGTCCTTGTGGTGTAGACTTCCTTTCAAATTTATTTATAACCACAGAGCCCTTTAGCCTGCAGTGGTGGGCTATCTAGAACTCAGGTTCCTACTGCTGGGATGGATGAGTCCCCTCTGGCTAGGTCTGGTCTAAATGCTTTCTCCATTGGCACTGGCTGAATTCTGCCCTGTGTCGCTTCCCGCTGTTACAGGGCAGCACTGGGTTCCAACGCAAAGTCACACAGTCAATTCCATGTCCCTCCCCCAAGCATGCATTCTTTCTCCATGCCACATGGCTGCTGCCACGTGATGAAGGAGGGGTGCTGTAGGAAATTCAAGACTCTTTTGTACTCTCTTCAGTGACTCTTGGCTTGTATGTTGTCAAAACCAGGTATTGTGATTGCTCACTCGATTTTTGTTTCTTATGTAGGTAATTTCTTGTGTGGATAGTTTATCAATTTGGTGTTCCTGTGATGGATTGTAGGGGGGATGATTGCTGGAGGCTTCTATTTAGCCATCTTGTTACACCTCCAATCTAATTAGTTTACCAATCAAAATTGATCGTTGTGTTTACGTGTAAAACAAGTCGACTATTTGTAGCAGATCCTCATTCAGCCTTATGGCTTTATTACTATTTCGTGCATTCCATCAATGCTTATGGCCCTGATGAACTAGGCCAAAGGGTCAAGTTACATTCTAGAGACCAACAATTTAACATAAAAATATACACTTCATCTAATCCTCTTTGGTTTGGTATGAGGAAGAGGTAGAAGATGAAACTACTCAGGAATGTTCACCGAAGAGACCATAGCTTTCTGCATTTAAATATATCTCCTTGTCACCTCGACTTTGCTAATACTAATATTGCAGGTTTAAAAGAATATAGGTCTACAGGGAAATCAAGCTGCTGGATCTCACCAAAATGAAATATTCAATACTCTGCTTTTCCCCCTGTTTCCTTTACATTCTTCGGAGACTGTGAGAATGATATTAAAGTTGCTGCAGATGATAGAGTTATTATTATTATTTGGAGCCATAAAAGCAATAGAATAAGCTAGAAATGATTTGGGGAAGAAATAGCAGTCTTGTTAACTATTGGAGTTGAGGGCCAATAAATGGCACCCTCTCCCTTTATGTTTAAGAACCAGTTGAGAAATATGCACAAGAGTCAGGAAAGTAAATATCAAAATACAGGTTTTACTGATGATAGTTGAATTAGAAAAGATAGATTAAAAATATGACTATAATAGGGCTTCCCTATAGCATATTTCACTCAATTAAATGACTTACCAAGTCACAGTCAGAACCACAGGCCATCTTACCCATACCCCATCTTGTCCCTCAAGGTTGGGAACTCTAAGAATAGATTATCTTAAACAAGAGGCCCAAGCTCCAGGCTATGTGTCTGCACTTTCCCGATCTCATTAGTCAGACAAGCAATGTCTTGTCCTTTAGGAGGAGCAAGTGAGCTGGGTAGGCAGAAGCATGAGAGCTACTTTCCCAGTGCTTCCAAGTACAGGAAAGGTCTGTTTCATTGGCCTGAAAAGGATGAAAATGGTTCCCTTAACAACAAGCTTCAATGATGCTATGTGGATTTTCCAGAGGGATTAGAAGTTGTCCAGTGCCTGTGATGCTGTAAAACCCAAAAAAAGGTCATTTATTTCTCAACTATACAAATAAAGTGAGACTTTATTTAAAGCTGATTTATGAGCCTTCCACTCAGGGCATAGAATCTTCTGCACTGGCCGCTACAATAAAGTTACTTAAGAGAAATAACAAAATAGTGAAGTTCTATATGATTACCGCCTTATACTTTTTACTGTCCATTGAGCTTCATAATCTAGAAGGAAATATGAACTTACTAATTTTCTGTGTCTCTCGGGCCTAAAGCTAAGGCTTAGAAGTGTTATTTGTAATTTTTTTTTTTTTTTTTGCCACTTCTACTCATACTTGTTTCTAGTTTTCTGGTTTACAGAGCCAAAAATACTGTCTAAGCAAAAGACATTCAGTTCTCACTAATCTTCTCAAAGTATATCTACTTCATTCAAAAATCTCAGAGGCCAGCCAGGCATGGTAGTGCATATCTGTAGTCCCAGCTCCTCAGGAGGCTGAGGCAGGAGGATTACTTGAGCCTGGAAGTTCACCACTGCAGTGAGCTATGATTGAGCCACCATACTCCAGCCTGGGTGACAGAGTGAGACTCCATCTCTAAAAATAAAAATATATATATATATATATATATATATATATATAAAAATAGGCTGGGCATGGTGGCTCATGCCTGTAATCCCAGCACTTTGGGAGGCCAAGGCGGGCAGATCACTTGAGGTCAGGAGTTTGAGACCAGCCTGGCCAACATGGTGAAACCTTGTCTCTACTAAAAATACAAAAATTAGCCAGGCGTGGTGGTGCATGCCTGTAATCCCAGCTGCTCTGGAGGCTGAGGCAGGAGAATTGCTTGAAACTGGGAGGCAGAGACAGCAGTGAGTTGAAATTGTGCCACTGCACTCCAGCCTGGGCAACAGGTGAGACTCCCTCTCAAAAATAAATTAAAAAAATAAAAAAATAAACCTCAGAGGTCATAGTGCTTTTAGACACTCCAGATTTTTCTAATTTATAATTCTTACACTGAAAGCACAAAAGGAACATATTAAAGATGGGTAAACCTTCATCCATTCCATCTGGGTCCTTCGGTGACTTCATGGGGCAGTGAGTGCCCTATGCTCCTCCCCCTGTCAGTCAGGAACACCCATTTTAGGACATTGTAATGGCAATAAATAATCCTCAATTGTGTTAAGCCACTGAAAGTTCAACGTTTATCTGTTCTAGCAGATAACATTATCTTAATTAATACTCATGAATATGAGCACTCATTTTTTAATGAGTCCCAAATCTCTTTCAGCACTAAAAGCAGGCAATGGCCTCCCATCATGGTTGGCACATAGAATAAAACTACTTGTTATTCCTACTACGTGGATATTGTTGTTATCTTCCTGCCCCCAGATAGGGTATTACTCTGACCCTCTCTCCTCATCATTTAAAAAAAAGTTAATAGATTATTTATTTTCGAATTGTTCAATTCACTGCTATAAATATTTAAGAACATAATCTTTGAGCAAGTTACTCATTATGCCAATTAAAAAGAGTAGGTTTTGGCCGGGCGCAGCAGCTCATGCCTCTAATCCCAGAACTATGGGAGGCCAAGGCAGGCGGATCGCAAGGTCAGGAGATCAAGACCATCCTGGCTAACACAGTGAAACCTTGTCTCTACTAAAAAATACTAAAAAATAAATATAAAAAATAATAAAAAATAAAAGTCGGGGGTGGGGGCACGAGCCTGTAGTCCCAGCTACTCAGGAGGCTGAGACAGGAGAATGGTGTGAACCCGGGAGGCGGAGCTTGCAGTGAGCCCAGATCGCGCCACTGCACTCCAGCCTGGGTGACGGAGAGAGAAAAAATAAAAAGGTTTTTCACATTCACCTAGTTTTGACTTTCTACAATGTGAAAATTCGATGCTTTCTAGCTTTCCTCTTTAAGATAGGAGAAATGAGTCCAGTCAGGTTGTGAGGCAAGTAATACATATCAAATAACTGTTAAATGCTCTGCCTTTTACTTAATATGTCATATTTGTATACATAGATCTTTAAGAAATTTAATTTGTTCATCAAGTTGTATACATCAAGTATATACAGCTGTGTGGATGTCAATTATGCCTAGGTAAAGTAGTTAAAGGAATTTAGACTTTGCTATGATAAAAAGGTTTTAAATACTACCATCAAGAATTATTATAGGATCAATAGAGATAACAAATTTTGATTGCTTATCTTCCAGATACTGTGCTAAATCCTCTAAGTGTGTTAACTTTTTAATCATCAAAAAAGTCCCCCACCCATATAAAGTATTAACAATTTAGAAAAAGGAACCAAGGCTCAGAGAAGTTCAGCATTTATGCAGTCACATAGCTAAAGAGTGGTGGAGTCGGGACATGAGTATGGTCATATGACTGCAGAGAATGAATTATTAATCATTGTTATATTGTATCACATACAGTGACAATTATAACCATTAAATAACTTATTTTGCAAATATTGTACTAAACTTTTAATAGCCCTTATCTCATCTGATTATCACAAGAACCCTTTGGTGTAGGCACCATAATTGTCATTTTACAAAAGAACTGAGGCACAGAGAGATCTCACTTAAGGAAATATCAGGGTGGATTTCAGCACTAGCATTTGAAAATAGGCTGTCTGACTTACGTTTCCTTCCCAAATGTTTGGAAAAAAAAAAAAAAATTAAAACTCCACAGAAGAGTGCTAAGAATAATACAGTAAACACCCTTATAACATCATTTAGATTCACCAATTGTAGCATTTTTCTGTATTTGTAGAGCCTACATTGTTAACTACTATAATTATGAGGCTAGATTATTTGATCAGATTAAATACTAGATAAATTTGTGGAAAAGTTTATAGATGTGGGAAGCTTTATGGAGTGTGTCTTAAGCTAGTCCTTGAAAATTGGTGGATAAATGGTAACATAAAGGTGTTCTGAAAGTAGTGGACACTTTGAGCATAGTTGTGTGGGTACAAGTGGAGGAAAGATTTGGGACGGGGAAAATATATCAGGAACCAGGTTATGAATGTCCAAAAGCCAAGAAAGGAATTCAGACTGATTGTTATAAGAAACAGGGAGCCTCTGAAAGTGTTTTCATTAGGAAAAGTAGCAACTAAGTACAGACATTTATAAACACTTAACTTCTTGCTGTCTTTTTAAGAACTTCCATGAATTACCACCTCTGTACAGTTTTCTCCTTCAATTCTCGAAGTTCAAGATTTAGTGCTTTAAAAATCAATAATTGCAAAATTCTTGAAATGCTAGTTTACTAAGTAGCCCTTGGAAAAATCAACAAGATTATAAAAGAAGCAAAATGCATTTTGATGATTTCTCCACTCCCTTTTAGCACCTTCACTTTGCTTTAGTCAGTCTAGAACATTCAGGCTTGTTATCATGGAGACATCCCTTTTGGGACAGCCTTCCAGAACCACACTTTATCCTCCAGTATGTTTTTTTTTTTTTTTTATCTCCAACTGGTAATCTACCTGATCTGTACACTATCTTCTTAGGGCTTTATGAAGTTACATTACCCAAACAAGGTAATCTGAAGAACTTAGGAGCCAGGCTATAAAACTGTAACATGTTGTAGGGGTGAATAGATTTGGGAGATAATAAACTAAGATATAAACTGTTTAAATCTTACCACATCGGTGGCTAAAAATTGACCTTATGCTTCTGTTCATTCCTAAACATGGTCACTGATTTTAACAAACAGACAAGCAATGAGTACATTGAGCTGTAACACAGAATCACCGAAGGTGTCAAAGTGACTGCATTCTAGAGGCATGAATTCTAGCTACTCTTTGAGCAGAGTAGCTAGAAGAGGAAGGTTCTTTTACTATCTATATCTGAGAGTCATATGGCCTGTACTTACCATGCTTGACAGAAAGAACTGAGGTGAATATTTCAACATGAATATGCCAGCCATGTGTGTGATATGCCACTAACATTTCAAGCATGATGCAAATACATGACATGCCTGTCATCCTGACCTTGTAAATCCCTGTAGTTCCCAGTGTGGTGAGTTGTAAACAGTAATGTTTCCAAGCTGGTAGTATTTTCTGCTATTTCAAGGTCACTGGGAAAACACAAATACGTATTTTTCAGTATTAGGTTGAGCCACCCACATGCAGAGATCTAGATGGTAATGCTTTCCTCATACTAAGCCAAAATATTTGCATTTCTTATAGCTCCACTATAGTTTCCTATACAGGCTTCTTTTTTTTTTTTTTTTTAAGTTCATTTTGTTTGCAAATTAACCTAGTGGAAGGTGAAGGATTTTGGCTTTCATAACTGTAAATATTTCTTATTACTTAAAAGTTGATAGGATATAAGAAACTCTAATATTGAGTCAAGAATAGCAAGAAATGAGGAACCTAGAACTTTTCCACTGCTGAAGGATTTCAATCAAATACTAGGCAATCTTGAAGCCGAAGCAGTGGTATGAAAGTATGATAATCACTTCGTAACTATAATGTCTTTCTGCCACAATCTCTTTGACTATACTTTCTTTACTGAACTACAAAAAATAGTAGTGTTTAGGCTCTACTACCACATATAATAAGTAGGGTTCTTAGACTACTTAGACTACTGACCAACATGGTCTAATTTATAATTCTTTGAAATCATTTTGAAGTGATTCAGTGGTCACTGAGGAGTTTGCTTTAATACTAGATTTGAAAGAAAAATAAAATTCTTGTAAACATCAATTGACATAGAATTACTGTCCTAATTTTATCTGTGAAATATTGTCTATAGTTAGGTAAGCAGTAAGGGAGAAAACATTAATTTTATCCTACTCTTATTAATAACATTATTTTTACTGCAACTTTAGGTCCATAGCAAAATTGAGTGGAAAATACAGAAAGTTCCCATATGCTACCTGTCCCCATGTATGGACAACCTTTCCCACTATCAACATTCCACACCAGAGTGGTGCATGTATTACAAACGCTGATCACATTGGCACATTTTTATCACTCAAGGTCCGTAGTTTACATGGGGGTTCACTCTTGGTAGTATACATTCTCAGAGTTTTGACAAAATTCATGTGTCAAAGTGCAGGCATCTGTTTAGGTCTTTGGTCCATTTGTTTTTTCTTTTTGTTGAGTTTTAAGAATTCTTTGTATATTTTGGACAAATATACAAAGAATATTTATACATCTCTCCTTTAACAGATGTGTCTTTCGTAAATATTTTCTTCTAATCTGTGGCTTCTCTTATTCTTTTGATGTTGTCTCTCACAGAGCAAAGTCTTTAATAAAGTTCAGCTTATCAATTATTTCTTTCCTAGATTGTGCTTTTTTGGCGTTATATGTCATCACCATACCCAGGGTCATTTAGGTTCTATCTCATGTTATCTTTTAGGAATTTTATGGTTTTGTGTTTTATAGTTAGGTTTATGACTCCTTTGGAGTAAACTTTTGTGAAGGTGTAAAATCTGTGTACAGATTCAATTATTTGCATGTGTATGTTATTTTTCCAGAACTGTTTGTCAAAAAGATTAGTTTTGCTCCATGGTATTATCTTTGTTCCTTTGTGAAAAATCAGTTGACTCTATTGGTGTGGAACTATTTGTGGACTTTCTATTCTGTTCCATTAACTTATTTGTCTGTTCTTTCATAGGGTGATGTCAGTCCTCTGATCTCATTCTGGCTATTCTGGCTCTTTCCATAAAAACCTATAGAATAAGTTTGTTCATATCCAAAAAATGACTTGCTGGTGTTTTGGGATTGTGTTGAATTTATAAATCAACTTGGGAAGAGCTGCAGTCTTGACAATATTGATTCTTCCTTTTCATGAACATGAACTCTCTCTCTATTTACCTAGGTGTTTTTTGTTTATTTCTTTTTTTGTTTGTTTGTTTTGTTTTGCTTTGTTTTTTTTTTTTTTTTTAGACAGACTCTTGCTCTGTTGCCCAGGCTAGAGTGCAATGGCGCGATCTCGGGTCACTATAACCTTTGCCTCCTGGGTACAAGTAATTATCCTGCCTCAGCCTCCCAAGTAGTTGGGATTACAGGTGCCTGCCACGAGACCCGACTAATTTTTTGTAGTTTTTGTACAGACAATGGCTTCAATATGTTTGCCAGGCTAGTCTTGAACTCCTGACCTCAAGTGATCCGCCTACCTTAGCCTCCCAAAGTGCTGGGATCACAAGCGTAAGCCACTGTGCCTGGCCTAATTTGGTTTTTATATGAAATATTTTAACAGAGTTTTAAAGCTTTCCTCATACAGATCTGCATATTTTGTTTCATACTGAAGTATTTCATTTTGAGGAAAGTGATAATATAGATTGTAAAGTGTTTTTAATTAAAAATTCCATATGTTCATTGCTGGTATATAAGAAAGTGGTTGGCTATTTATATACTAATCTTAACTCCTAAAAGTTTGCTATAATTCCCATTAGTTCCAGTAGTTTCATTCTTGACATTTTCAGATTTTCTACATAGACAATCATGTCTCCTATAAGCAAAAAAAAAGTTTTATTTCTTTATTCTCAATCTGTATACCTTTTATTACTCTTTCTTGTCTTACTGCATTGCCTAAGAATTCCAGTACAATGTGAAAAGTGATGGTGAGAAGGGATTTTCCCTTGCTTTTGATCTCAGTGGGAAAACTTTCATTTCTCAACATAAAGTATGATGTTAGCTCTAAGGTATTTTTTTTTCTAGAGATTCTTTATCAAGTTGGGAAAGTTCCCCTCTATTCCTAGTTTGCTAAGAGTTCTTTCATAAAAAATGTTAGATTTTATTAAATACTTTTCTATGACTATTGATATTATATAATTTTTTTAGCCTGTTGATGTGATGGATAATATTAACTGATTTTTGAATATTAAAGAAACCTTTTATGCATGGGACAAATTCCATTTGGTTGTGACGTATAAGTTTTACATATGGTTGTATCTGATTTGCTAATATTTTGAGGATTTTTGCATCTATGTTCATGAGAGATATTGATCTGTTTTTTGGTAATGTCTTTGTATGTTTCAGATATTAGGGTAATGCTGGCTTCAAAGAATGAATTAGGGAGTATTTGCTCTCTTCTGTCTTTTGGAAGAAGTTGTAGAGAACATGTATAATGTCTTCTTTTAAATAATTGGGAAATTTTATCAGTGAATTAATCTGGGCCTGGTGCTTTCTGTTTTGGAAAGTTATTTCTTCAATTTCTTTAATAGATATAGGCCTAGTCATATTATCTATTCCTTCTTGAGTGACATTTGGCAGATCATTTCTCTCAAAAAATTGGTCCATTTCATTTAGGTAATCAAATTTGTAGGCATAATGTTATTTATTGTTTCTCTTTAGTGTTCTTTCATATCAAGGGATCTATAATCCAATCTTTCATTTATGATATTAGCAGTTTGTGTTTTCTGTCTTTTTTTCCCTTAGATTGGCTAGAGACTTAGTTTTGCTGATCTTTTCAAATAATTAGCTCTTGTTTTTTTTTTAATTTTCTTTGTTGATTGTTTTCAATTTCAATAATTTCTGCTCTAAAGTTTTATTTCATTTCTTCTGCTTACTTTGAATTTATTTTCTAATTTCCTAAGATGGAAACTTAGAGGATAAATTTTTAGATCTTTTTTTCTAAAATATGTCTTCAGTGCTATAAATTTTCCTCTAAGCATTGCTTTCCTGAATTCCTCAAATTTTGATAAATTGAATTTCTATTTTCATTTAGTTTATAAAATTTTTACATTTTTCTTGATATTTTATTATTGACCTATATTATTAAAAGTGTGTTGTTTAATCTCCAAATATTTTGAGCTTTTCCAGCTATCTGTTATTGATTTTTAGTTTAATTCCATTGTGGTCTGAAAGTAGACATTGTATAATTTCTTTTAAATTTGTTCAGGTGTGTTTTATGGTCCACAATGTGATGTATCTTGATGAATGTTTCATGTAAGCTTGAGAAGAATGTGTATTTTACTGTTGTTGGATGACGCAGTCTGTGGATGTCAATTATATTCAGTTGATTGATGGTACTGTTGAATTCAACTATGTCCTTACTAATTTTCCTACTGCTGGATCTGTTCATTTCTGATAGAAAGGTGTTAAAGTCTTCAACTATAATAATAAGTTTATTCATTTTTCTTTGCAGTTCTATTTTGCCACATGTATTTTGATACCCTGCTATTAAGCACCTACATGTTATGGATTGTTATGTCTTCTTGAGTTATTAACCCCTTTATTATTATATAATGCCTCCCTTTATTCTTGATAATGTTATTTGCTCTGAAGTTTATTCTGTCCGAAATTAATACAGCTACTTTCATTTACTTTTGATTAGCGTTAGCATGGTATAATAGTCTCCATCCCTTTACTTGTAATCAACCTGTGTCTTTATATTCAAAGTGAGTTGTTCCCCACCCCCCCCACCCCCGATACAGGATTTTGCTCTGTTGTCCAAACTGGAGTGCAGTGACACAATCATGGTTCACTACCACCTCAATCTCCTGGGTTCAAGTGATCCCACCTCAGTGTTCCAAGAAGCTGAGACTACAGGCATGTGTCACCGTGCCTAGCTAATTTTAAATTTATTTTTGTAGTGACAGGGTCTCACCGTGTTGCCCAGGCTGGTATTGAACTCCTGGGCACAAAGAATCCACCTGCCTCGGCCTCCAAAAGTGCTGGTATTACAGGCATGAGCCTCCATGCCTGGCCAGTTTGTGTTGTGATTCACTGACAATCTGTTTTTTAATTGGTAGATATAGACCATTAGTGTTTAAAATTATTTTGACACCATTTGCTAAATATATACCATACTTGTTACTCTATTCTGTTTGTTGCCCTTGTTCTTTGTTGTTGTCTTTTACCTTTCTGCCTTTTGTAGTTTTAACTGAGCATTTTATATTATTCTATTTACTCCCTTAGTGTGTATCAGTTATACTTTTTAATATTTTTAGTGGTTTACCTAGAGTTTGCAAAATAAATTTACAGATAACCCAAGTTCATTTTCAACTAACACTATCCCACTTTACAATCAGTGCAAATACTTTGTAATAAAAAATTTATGTATCCCTGTTGTTCTTTGCATCATTGCTGTTATTCATTTCACTTGTACATAAGCATATAAACACACAAGAGGACTTTAAAAACTTTGTGGAAAAATTGAATTAAAAGATTAAAACATATTATTTCTCAACAAAAACTCCATCAAGCTCAAGACACTTTCCTGACTGATGATACCAGCCATTTAGTTCATCCAGAAAGAACTGAGCATCCTGGGAATTTAACCAGATCAATGCAATCCTTTGTACCTTATTAACTGAAGAATAAAATGGGTATCCTTTAAAGATTTTTTAAGATTGGAGAACAAAAAGTCAGAAGGAGCCAAGTCAGAACTTTCTGGTGAATGCCTAATGAATTCCCACTGAAACTGTCACAAAATGTCCTCATTTGATGAGAGGAATGAGCAATAGCATTGTCATGGTGGAGAAAACATGTCTGGCAAAAATTTTTTGGCATTTGTGTGCCAAAACTTTTTCTAACTTTCTCAAAATACTCTCAGAATAAGTAGATGTTATTGCTTTTTGGCCCTCCAGAGAGTCGACAAACGAAATGTCTTGAAAATCCTCAAAATTTGTTGCCATGACCTTTGCTCTTGACCAGTTCTCTTTTGCTTTGACTGAACAACTTTTACCTCTTTGGTAGCCCTTACTTTGATTGTGTTTGTCATCAGGAGTGTACTGGTAAAAAGCATGTTTTATCTCCAGTTGTGATTCTTTGAAGAAATGCTTTAGGATCTTGATATCACTTGTTAAAAATTTTCATTGACATCTCTACTCTTTTCTGCAGCAGACCTGGGCACAGCAGTTTTGGCATTTATTGAGTAGAAAGTTTGCTCAAACTTAATTTTTAGAGTTGTGTAAGCTGAACCAATCGAGGTCTTTGTAGTGCTGGCTCTTGTTTCTGCTATTAATAATCAGTCTTCTTCAATGATGGCATGAAAGAGGTTAATTTTTTTTTTTCCTGGGATGGTCTGCTGCTGCAGGCTTCATCTTCCAAATTGCTGTCCCTTCTTAAAAAGCATTATGCATTTGTAAACTGCTGATTTATCTGGGGCGTTGTTTTCATAAGCTTTTCATAAAGGATCAACAATTTCACCATTTCTTTCATCTAAGCTTCACCATAAATTTGGTGTTTTTGCTTCAGTTTTTCAAATTGATGTATTTTCTTTCCCAGTGCCTGTTCAGACATGCTGTAGCAAGTTAAAACAAGTTTATTTTAGTGTAAACAATTTTGAAATTTATGATTTTGTAATAAACATTTTTAATGAAATCTTTGAAAACCCCTCGTATATATTTACACACACAATTGAATACATTGTTGCTGTTACTATTTTGAATTGATCTGTTAGATCAATTAAAAATGAGAAAAATAAGTTTTTATCTTACCTTTATTGATTATCCAGTGCTCTTACTTTCTTTATATAGATCCAAGTTTTTGGCTTATATTATTTTCCTTATCTCAGAAAAACTTAACATTTCTTACAAAGTGTGTCTATTGGTAACAAATTGCCTCAATTTTTGTTTGCCTGGAAAAGTCTTAATTTCTCCTTCAATTATAAAGGATAATTTTGCAGAGCACAGAATTCTAGGTTGGTGTTTTTCTCCTCTCAACATTTTAAATATTTCACTTCACTTTTTTTGCTTGCATGGCTTCAGAGGAAAAGTTAGCTATAGTCCTTATTTTTCTCCTTTATACGTAGGGTGTTTTTTTCCTCTGGCTTCTTCTCTCTCTCTCTCTCTTTTTCTTTCTGAAATTTGAATATGATATTCCTAGGCATAAGTGTTTTGGGGGGCATTTTTTCTGCTTGGTGTTCTCTGAGCTTTCTTGGACCTGTGCTTTGCTGTCTGGCATTAATTTCAGGAAAATCTTCAGTCATTATTATTTCAAATATTGCTTTTGCCCCTTTCTTTCTTCTTCTAGTATTTCTATTATGTGTATGTTATGCCTCTCGTAGATGTCCCCAGTTCTTGGATATTGTATTCTGGTTGTTTTATTTTTATTTTTCAGTCTTTGTTCTCTTTGCTTTTCAGTTATGGAAGTTTCTTTTGTTATATCCTGAAGCTCAGAGAGTCTCTCTTCAGTTGTGTCCATTCTACTAATGAGTCAGTCCATCAAATGTCTTCGTGATTTCTGTTACAAAGGCTTAATCCTGTTGCAATGACTTTTTGATCATTTAGAAAATATTTCTTAGAATTTCCATTTCTGCTGAAGTTATCCATCTGCTTTTGCATATTGTCTACTTTTTCCATTAAAGCCCTTAGCATAGTAATCGTGATTTGTTTTAATTCCTGGTCTGATAATTCCGACATTTCTGCCATATCTGACTTTCGTTCTGATGCTTGCTCAATCACTTAAAACTGTGTTTTTGTTTTTAGTGGCATGTAAATTTTTTGTTGAAAGGTGATCTGATGTACACGGTAAAAGAAACTGTGGTAAAGAGGCCTTTAGCAATGTACTGGTGTAAGGAGAAGGGAAATATTCTATAAATCTATGATTAGGTCTCAGTCTCTTGGTGAATTTGTGCCCCTGAATGATGAACTTTATCAATGCTTCTCAGTTTTTCCCTGCATCATGTGGGATGGGATGACTACAGAGGGCTACAATTGGGCATTTTCCTTTCCCTGGTCAGGTTAGGCTTGGTAAAATGGTTTCTCCTGAGGGTAAGCCCTGTTGAGAACAGAATACTCTACATATTTTTAAATGGTTCATTTTCCCTTCCTTCTCCTGGAAGCAAGAGAAGATTTTTCTTTGATATTCACTGTGAGAAGCTGGTAGAACTCCTGGAGGTAATACTCATAAAAATGTGGGAGTTCCTGGTGACTGGGCACCCCCGGAGTTTTTAACTTTCAGTTGTGTCCTCTCTGAGCCTCCACCAATTTGTCAATTAGAGTTCAGGTTTTCCTACTCTAGCACTGGCTCCTGCTGAGGTTTCTGCTCATAGCTGTCTGTTCTGAGAGGTTATGATTCTCTGAATCTGCCTGCTGCTCTCCAATTTTGGGGCCAAGAGTTTGTTCTGTGATTTCATTTATTTGATAGATCCAAGAACATTTGTTGATATTTTTTCAGTTCGTTTGTTTTATTTATTTTTTCTTCTTGTTAAATTGGAGTGGAAACTTCTGGTCTTCTTATAAGCCAGACTGGAAACCAGAAGTGAAAACATGAATTGTTGAAAGAATATACAGTATCATTCTAATGATACTCAAATGGAGATTTAGAGAACTCTGAAACATTTTTGGAATAAATATATTCAGTTAAAAGACCAGGTAAAAAGAAATGCACTGTTATTGTCTTTTGCACCACCTTTTACCCAAACATTGAAGCCTCGCAGATGAAAACATAGAAGAATGAAGGAGACTTTCTGTGGGGTGTCTGCAGCATCACTACAACTGGGGGCAAAAAGTCTACATATCAGTTGCTTTTAGAAGCTTAAAGGAAAAGATATATGCATTTTCATGTGTGTACATGTGTATATGTTTAAATTCTCTATTCTCATTGTCATAGTAGTAAAATTTAAACATACTTTTAGGTTCTTTTTAAAAGCATGCACTTAGATACAAAATATTATTCTAATTTCCAGTTTGAGCAGCTCCATTTGCAAAGAGCAAAAGTAACTATTACAAGTATGTAATTTCATGGTATCTTATATAAGTGGTCATATTTTGTGAGGAGAAAATGCCAATGAGGCATAGCTAAAGGTCACCTATTTTATGAACCAGATTCTGACTCATGGTTTTACCTTTACTTTTCTTTTGCCTTTTTTTGTAGGTTATACTTTGATTAGCATAGAGATTGTCTAATAATTGTTGTAGTATTTCAAGTTCAAATGATTTCTTATCCAGTGTGTTTCTTTGTCCAGGATTAAAATCAGTTCTTACAAGTTCTTGGAATGAGAGAGAAAGGGAGAGAAAGAGAAAGATGTGGGGAAATGGCTTAGGTAGAAGAAAACTTAAGTCCATTATGTTAGGTTCTCTGGCGCTAGCATCCTGTTGACTTAGGAAGGTTTCTCAGAGTAAAGGAAACGAATCCTGTGTTTCAGAATTAGAGTTGCTACTGTATTTTCTCATGTGATTTTTATCTTATCTGTTAATTTAACTACATTCAATACTTGTCGATTCCTGACTCGTAATGATAGAACATGAATGTCACATAAGCAAAATAATAGTTTAATTCTTTCTAAATGATGTTAGTAATGGTCCTCTGACCCATCCTTGAATCTCCACTTTTCCCCCTCTAGCTTTTTAGTACCACAGAACCTCTGCTCTGGTGATTTTCCAAAAGACTGTATTTTGCAGCCTCTCGTCATATGAAAATACCCCAAAATTCACAGTTATGCATAAGGATAACTGCAGCATAGCATAGTGTCTCTATGGAGTCCTGCAAGCTAGGTATGAGATGAAGTTATATTAATTAAGAGCCTTCTATATGCTGATCTATGGGCTATTTTATGCAACCATCACGATCTTCCCATGAAGTAAGCATTATTCTTGTTATGTAGTTAAGAAGCAAAAATTAAGAACAAGGATATAGGCTATGATCACATGGCTTGACTCACCAAAGCCAAGCTTTTAGGCAAAACTTAAAACTGTTGGTTTTTTTTTCCTACCATATTACCCAGCCTAAATGTGGTGATGCTTATAGGTGCCATGAGATAATGTACACACAATTATCTATAAATTATTAAATATTAGCAAACTGTATTTGAATGCTCAGTGTTATTTTTCCTATATGTCTTGTACAACGTGGAGGAAATGGAAGTAAAAAATTGAATAAATTAATTTAAAATGTACCTGACCTATGAAGAGATATAATAAATAGTGTATACCTGTATGCCCACAACCCAGCTTATGAAATGACACATTTCAGAGACAGTGGAAGCCTCACCTCATCACATGTACTTTTCCGCTAAACGTTATATTGCCTCTCACCTTCTTTCTTTCATCTTCCTGCAGAAGCAGCAAAAACTGTCCTGAATTGGGGATTTATTACCCCATTTATTTCTCCAATATCTAAATAATACATGGTAGTATTTTTGTCTCTGTACACATTTTATCATGCTTTTTATTACAATCATTTACAGCTTGCTCTTTTTGTTCAAGTTGGTTTTTTAGATTCATATATGTTGATGAGTACACTTTCTAGATTTTTAAGTGAAACATCTAAAATGTTTTCTGAAAATGTTGATAATAAAAATAATAGTTTGATCTTATGAGCTAGGAACTAAAACTGAGTGCTTTACATATTAATATATTTAAACTTTATAATAGTAGGAGATGTGTATTTTTATCCCTATGTTATTGTTGAAGCTCAAAGAGTTTTATTCGCACAGGCAAGAGTTAGTCCATAGCAGAGCTAGAATTCCAGCACAAGTATTTATAACTTCAATTCTGTGCTTTTTCTATTACACTGCATTGCCTACCTTTACTGAATTCCAACTTTCATTTCATTCCATTTTTTTTTCAAGATCAGGGCTCCAAACTTCTGGCCAAAGGCAAGGCAGAGAGCAAGAAACAGTGACCCTTATGTGCATAAAAGCTGCCTTAGTAATGCAGCCCCAGGGTTACCATCTCTCCACTGCCTCTCATTTACACAGGCAATTACCCTCTGCTGTTACTGCTCTGTGTAGTGATATTTGGCATCACCTAGGGCACCTGTTTCTTGAGACATTCTACTCTCAGAAAGAAATAACTACTCCATGCATCCATCCCCCAGCTAAACCTAGGCCAATTCACCACCAATACACCATGATTAAAAAGATGCCGTAGAAAAATGTAATAAACCTTTAGAAACCAACCAATGGCTTACATGTTAGGCAAATTTGGTGTGTCTTACAATTACTATTAATAATATTGCAAACCATCCATTAAAGCAGCCTCTGCCTCCCTCTTGACTCTTTCATGAGCACAATACTCCCACATTAGCACTCAATTATAAACCAGCCCCATCCGAATTTACTTTACTCTCCAAATTACATACACAGACTGATTACTATTTCTTAAAAGAGCAAAATCTATGTGAGTTCACTAAATACTCCTTTCCTTTCATGGTGTTGTGGTTTAATTGTCAGATGCTTCTGAATACCTGTGGCAACAGCCTTTTAACTCGGTCTGCAGAAGCATGCATTATACTTGGAATGTGTTTCTTGTAAAGCAGAGTTCAAACACAGACCCTAAAGAGATGTGTTTTATCTTCTGTCATCAAAACTGTGTACATCTTTCCTTTTCTGTTTTTTTCCCCCTGCTTCTTTTTACCCCTCATTGTTTTCTCTACTTACCTAAGTGTCTCTGTAGTTTTCTAGTTGTTTAATAGCCTGGTTCCTCTCTGTTTCTGATTTTTTCTTTTTCTTTTTTTTTTTTTTTTTTTACTTATCTCATTAGTATATTTTATATATGAATTTTTTTTGGCATCCCAGCCAGTTGTATTCTCAGTATGCTAGTATCTCTTCTGTCAAATGGTGTTTTACTCCCTGTGACTCCACAGGATCTTCTGTAGAATGGTCCAAAAAAAAAAAAAAAAGGACTTGCAAATGGTGAATCTGGAATCAAATTCACCCTCAACAGGAGACAAAATTCTTTTTTCACTTTGCTGCTCCAGGCCCACATTATGTTTTTCCAGAACAGTGATTCTTCTCAGAGTATATGTGGAAATTACCCTTCCTGAGAATTATCTGAAATAGTCAGAAGGCATTGTTCTGTTGTGCTTTTTTACCAAGGAAGAATTCTGACATTGAAAATGGCAAATAGAGAAAGAACTTATTCAACTCTTCCTGAAGGTAGGGCTACTGTTGTTTTTAGTACAAGACTCCCTAATCTTTTTTTTCTCTTGAAACTCATCTACTTCTTTACCTACTTGTGGCACCCATTTACCACCCCAGGGAAGTCCCTGTTTCAAGCTGAGGCATTTTTGTAGATTTAGTCCTAAACCCAAGACCCCTTTAAACATCTTGTACCAGCGTCTCAGATACCACCATATGTTTGGAACAGTTTCTCCAACAGGCAGTAATTCCTAATTTTGCATCTAAAGTTTTTATTTATTAAGTATATTTTTAAATTTTAATCTAAGACATGTATTTCTTACCCTTGAATTAGAAGGCAGTCATCCTTATTTATTAAACTGAGGCAAATTTTCAAAATAACAGCATTGTGATTTACTTTAAAATACTCCAGTGGTTTCTACTGCACTCAGCCTGTGATATAAACTAGTTAGGGTTTACAAAATTCTGCTTGATACGATCTCTGTTTACCTTTCCTATGTCATCTAGGAGTATTCTCCCCTTTCACTTAGCATGATACAACTATACTGTCCTTTAAAGTCTCAGACTCATCAACTTCATTCCTACCTTAAAGTTCTTTGCTGTTGCTACTTGTTGTTTCCTCTGCATAGATGGTTCTATCCCCAGATCTTAGAAAGGCTGACTTCCTCATTTTGATCACATCCTGGCTTAAATCTCAGCCACCCCTTTTCAGCTCTTCCTTGGTGATAGGTTTTGGCTATGTCCCCACCCAAATTTTAACTTGAACTGTATCTTCCAGAATTCCTACGTGTTGTGGGAGGGATCCAGGGGGAGGTAATTAAATCACGGGGGCCAGTCTTTCCCATGCTATTCCCATGATAGTTAATAAGTCTCACAAGATCTGATGGGTTTATCAGGGGTTTCCGCTTTTGCTTCTTCCTCATTTTCTCTTGCCGCTGCCATGTAAGAAGTGCCTTTTGGGGAACTTGCAGTGAGCCGAGATTGTGCCACTGCACTCCGGCCTGGGTGACAGAGCCCGACTCTGTCTCAAAAAAAAAAAAAAAAAGAAGTGACTTTTGCCTTCGACCATGATTCTGAGATCTCCCCAGCCATATGGAACTCTAAGTCCAATTGAACCTCTTTATTTTCCTAGTCTCAGGTATGTCTCTCTCAGCAGTATGAAAACAGACTAATACATGTGACATCTACCACACTCTTAATAAATAATGGTTTAAAATGAATTAAAAATTGTTGGCCACATGCAGTGGCTCATGACTGTAATCCCAGCACTTTGAGAGGCCAAGGCGGGTGGATCACTTGAGACCAGCAGGTCAATACCAGCCTGGGCAATGTAGTGAGATACCATCTCTATGGGAGAAAAAAAAAAAAGCCAGGTGTGGTGGTGTGCCTGTGGTCTCAGCTACTCAGGAAGTTGAGGTGGTAGAATCGCCTCAGTCCAGGAGATGAAGGCTGCAGTGAGCTGTTATCGCTGTACCATTGCACTCCAGCCTGGGCAACAGCAAAAGAAAAAAAAAATTGCCAACATGCTTAATTTCTGTATAGCATACATTCTGTTCCTGTTGACACTGTCGTCTGATGTATACTTCTTAAAAATAGTCCAAGAATTTCAGGTGAGAGGAAGGAGAAAGACCATTGAGGTGGGCCATGACATTCTATGCATTGCCAGGAGGCTCCATCAGAGCCTGTACTCTGTTGCTTTTTTACTGGGAGGCCCTAGTGTGTGTTTGTTTGTTTGTTTTGAGATGGAGTCTCACTCTGTCACCCAGGCTGGGAGGCCCTAGTTTTATGCATAGTATTAACGTTTGATAAAGAGAACCATAATGGCAGAATCTTATTTTAAGCATTACTAGTATCTGATGTATCATAGGTAAATCAGGAAAAAGCAATGAAGATTTGATAATGCGGGGACATCAAGTAGAGATGCTCCTCAACTTATGATGGGGTTACATTCCGATAAACCCACTGTAAGTGGAAAATATTTTAAGTTAAAAATATACTTAACACAACCTACTAAACATCAAAGCTCAGGCTACCTTAAACATGTTTAGAACACTTACATTAGCCTACAGTTGGACAAAATCATCTGGCACCATAGTATAGCATAAAGTACTGGTTGTTTACCCTCCTGATTGTGTGGCTGACTGGTGAGCAATATCATACTACATATCACTAAGCCAGGGAAAGGTAAAATTTTAAAATTTGAATTACAATTTCCACTGAGTATGTATCACTTTGCACCATTGTAAAGTTAGAAACTCATGTGGAACCACAGTAAGGGACATCTGTATTTATTTCTAAGTATGTTTCATAGTCATATCACTTCTACTCTTCAACAAGTAAGAAGAGGTATTCACAGGGCAGAGAAGATAATCTATCATGTCATCCTACCTTGCTTTCTGTCGCCCTTTGTAAGATTGTCAATCAACATTTCAACTTATACCTTTTTTAATTCAATTTAAAAAATCAATGTAAGACCTATTTCAACATTTCAACTTATACCTTTTTTAATTCAATTTAAAAAATCAATGTAAGACCTATTTTCAGCTACTAATAGCACAGCACCATGCCCACCAATACTGCTTGGAGGCTGGAACCAACACAGAAACAGCCTTTCCTTTTTCATCCTTTTAGGTATATCTACCACCTCCTGCACGTGCATAAACCTGACAAGTGGTACCTGCATAAGTTCTTCCTCTCCACTTAGTTGTGAATATGAGAATAAAGCTGATCACAATTGCTACAAACTTAGCGTAAGATGTTAGGTGTGTGATCATGGACGTATAAATTCCCTCATTGCCGTGGAATAACTCTTTTGATCCAGCCCAAAATAGAATTGGCCTTTTCTTTGCTGTTTCTTTGTCAACAGCTATTTTTGCAAGATTTTCATTACTACTTAATTGTTGAAACTTCCTATCTTCATTTTTCTTGTTAAGGACCGATTTTACAAATGAGTTCATTATCTCTACCCTTTTAGACTCATCATTAATTTCATGTTCTTCATTTATTAGTGGACTATTTTCTCTCTGATATTTCTTTTCTCACTGTGGCATTGGTAAATGCCCTTGTTTTCTTCGAGTCTCCTTTACTATCTTTATTGCATTCTCCTTGTGTTATTGGTATCTTTCATATGTTTAATTGATGTATGTATCTATCTATTCCAAGTAGCAAGTTTTCCTCCATTGCCTTTAAAGTGTTAAAAGACATTTATGTTTATATTTCATATTTACACACCTCATTCTTCAAATATGTTCTAAATCTGTTCTAGTCTACTTAAAATATCAATAGAATAAGCACTTCCACAATGATAATTGAGAAAATTCCACATCTTATAAATGCATTTTTTTATATAGTAAATTTCTTAAACCTAAATTAGTGGAGAGAGTCATGATAATTTTACCTGTTAGGCTGATAACAGAACATTATTTAACAATGTCCTTGGCCAGGGCACACAGCAAAGCAAACTTATGAGAATTTTAGGAAAAAAAAAATGTGGAGGGTAGAGGTAAATAGCAAGAAGTGAGACAGAGAAGACCTGATTCTGGAGCACAAACATTTCTGAATAACCAGATCTCTTGTTCTTTCTCTCTGCTAGACTCTCTTTACCTCACCTCCATTTTGATTCTCACCTCTCTGTAATTGTTAGAAATTTAAGGGTAAAAGTTGGGAAAGGGAAGGACATGTATTTGCATGTAGAACACTTTGGCAGAACCTAGGCAGCAAAAAATACTGTAATCCATGATTCCTACTGTGAAACAACAGAGCATTGGATTAGGAAGCAGGAGGCCTGGGGTTTTATAGCAGATTTCCTATTATTTGACTTCTTGGCAAATGAGCTTTCTCATTTGTAAAATGTGGGAGTTGAATTGGGTTATACTTAGGATTCTTTCTCTCTCTAAGTGTTCTATATGATTCTTGAAACTCAGAAACTATTAAGTCATTCACTGGGTGGTTTATTTATATATTCCAATCATTAGGTCCCTATTAAGTACTTCATTCTCCTCCTTGGAACTCTAAATGAGCCTGGTAATTTTGTATACCACATACATGCCAGCCTACAAAAGCAAGTCATGGACAGTGGCCTATGTTTGAAGCCACTGCCCAGGGTTCCTGTTGGCATGATCCCTGACTGACTTTGTTTTTATTCCAATTGCACTTAGCTTTGAACTCTTAATATTGAAATCTCAACCTTGAACTGAACTTCAACCCATCCAGAGTTGGTGCTCATTACAGTTCTGTGGCAGATCACTTCAATGTCCTCAGATGAACCAGGTCATATCATTGACTCTAATCATAAACTGCTACATGGGAGGGAACTCTGTCATAAACAACTAAATCTCTAAATCTCTAAATTAAATCTCAGCTAAACAACTCAATCTCTTCCAGTTCAAACTAGTCCCCACCCCTCACTGACTTACGTAAGCTTGGGAGGATGCATCAGACAATTATTTATTAAATATTTTGTCATTGAAAAAAAAATTGCAGAATTAGCCAGAACATCCCATTCTTCAAACATTTCCATTAATCAAGGTTTTACTATGCTTTTAGATAGGAAATCTAATCAAGGCTATCTGAGAATTCAGTGCATGTCACTTACCAAAAATTTCAAATATGCTTTTCAAAGTTTTGACACCATGATGTTTAGGGAAGTTTCTCTGGTCAAAAGGTTATTTGCCTGTAGAATGTCACATACGATCTTTAAACAATTGTCACTAAAATTTCATCTCCTTGTTAGAAATCGCATTATTTCTACAATGGTGAGTGTCTGGATACATATGAAGCACAGTGAAATACAGAAATGTGTTGCTACGTATAAAATGTAGTTTAAAAAAATGAAGAGACCTTCCTTGGAATTGTTTACTGGATCCAATTAGACACCTGAGCAATTTAGGCAAAGATGCAGTTTTTGGATAATTTTATTTTAAATTGTACCATCCATTACCTAAATGCCTTTTCACCCAGCAAGAAATGGCAGAGCCCAGGATTTATAACATAAACACTCTCCGAATCAGAAAAAAAAAAATGATGATTCTAATCATGGTTTCTGAAAAGGTATTAACATGCTTACACATGCTTATCCTTTCTGTATTTCCCCCCAAATTCCCAAATATAATATGAATATTTTACAGTGATGTTTAGTAATGAGCACCCAATCCAACCTCAAAATGACTCCTCTTTTAATTAGCACATTAGTCACTCAGTAAAAATTGAGTTGGATGAATTATTCAAATATAATTCAGCAGAGGTTCAGAAGCAAATCTAAGAGATGGAAGAAAAAAAGAGCAAGGCTGCCTGGTTTTTTCACTCACAGGAGGTGAAAGGGGGGACCCTGCGAAGCTAAGGGGTAGGAGTCATAAGAGCCATTATGAATAGAGGGAGACTTAGAATAAGCCTAACGCTGCCCATATCGAAAGGTCACCTTGAAGCACTGATAAACACCAAGCAAAGCAGGGGAAACCATGTTGATGAAGGAATGTTTCTTTATCTTTTGCTTTCATAGCTTAAATTAAGCCCCACAGAATACTGCTGTGTACATTTCGGGACAGACTCTCACTAGGCATTCACCTAGTGCCTAAAATACTTTTGAACTGCAAAGAAACATTCATGTAAAAGTTTTGTTGCCTCAGGATAATTCTGTAATTTAGTGTGGAGAAATGGTCCGATTAGCAGTTGGGACCAGCAGGGGGAAGCTAACTGGAGTGAAGAGGTGAGAGAAAAAGTCAGAACTTTTTTCCTGAAACACAAAACACTGCTCAAGGGAAGAAGAGGAAGTGGGAAAACCAGGAGGAAGTAGAATTCAGTAAGTCAATAGCATTGATAATTGGAAACAAAAATGACTTTTAAAATACTGCAAGGCCAAAGTCAATAAAAACAAGCAAGGAAAAATCCCCTGAAGGATTTAGACTTTCTCACAAAATCATTCAGAGGCATGGACAATAAACAAAGCATGAATCCTGCAAGATAGATTCCTACCCCATGGATTTGGGTGGGGACGAAAAATAACAGGGCTGAGAGGAGAGTCCCCATGAAAAGCAGCTTCAGTCTCTGGGTAATTTATCTGCAAAAGGCATTTGCTTGAACTATTTGTTTTTTTTTTGTTGTGGTTGTTGCTTTCTCTTTCCATTTCATGTTGCTTTAGTCAAGAGAAAAACATTTGAAGGGAGGAAGCCTGCTGGGCTATAGTTTTTTCAAGCTGAGTGCGTTATTTCGCTGAGCTCACCAGGAACTTGTTTGACTTCAGCCTAATGTGAACCCTTAAGGAGGGATCTTGACTTCAAGATGACAGGAGTCTCTTCAGTGGTCATATTGGGATGGGTTATTTTATGGCATCCTTGTTTGGTTACAGAACATTTGGGATACATTGGGGTCCAGGAGCCATTACCTGGTGGCCAAAATCACATCAGAGACCTATAACTGACCCAGATTCACTTCTTCCCTCACATTCAGTTTTTGTCCATTTATCTACATACCCATGTAGGCTATCAAATCCCAATTTAATTTGGCTTAACCCTGAAGTAATAATCCTCTGACTCATATATTCTCCCTATTAATCACTTTTTTCCTGCAATTCTTTGACAGCAGAATAGTGTAGGGCAGAAAGCTGTGATACTGTTCCCCACCCATCATGAGGGTCATTGCCAACACTCCTATAACAAAAGACAGGTTAACTAGAGAAAAGTGTCAGAAGTATTTGAACCAGAGCAACTCTGTCTTCAATAGGGCCTGGGTAAAATAAGGCTGATTCCTACTGGGCTGCATTCCCAGAAGGTTAGGCATTCTTAGTCACAGGATGAGATAGGAGGTCGGCACAAGATACAGGCCACAAAGACCTGCTGATACAACAGGATGCAGTAAAGAAGCTGGCCAAAATCTGCCAAAACTAAAATGGTGATGAAAGTGGCTTCTGGTCATCATCACTGCTCATTATAAATTAATTATTTTGTCTTTACATTTGATTGTGGCATTCATTCAGCTAGAATCCTATTACATTTTTGCGTGTTGGAGTCCTGCTACAGGGTTCATTGCTATTTGTTACTTAGATTTAGGCAACCCTAAAGAAATAAAACATGTCATTGTATATTTTGCAGGGGATTTGTAGGAGGTAGGGAGATTAACCTGAATGTGATTAAACAACAAAGCGTCTAAAACAAGGGCTGGCACTGTAAAGCAGGGGTCCCCAACACATGGGCTGTGGGCTGGTACTGGTTCTCCACCAGTTAGGAACCAGGTTACACAATAGGAGGTGAGCAGCAGGTAAGCCTTACTGCCTGAGCTCTGTTTCCTGTCAGATCAGCTATGGTATTAGATTCTTACAGGAGCACAAACCCTGTTGTGAACTGCACATACGAGAGGTCTAGGTTGCTCACTCCTTGTGAGAATCTAATGCCTGATGATCTGAGGTGGAATAGTTTCATCTCAAAACCATGCCCCCATCCCCACACTCCACAGTCTATGGAAAAACCTGTCTTCCACCAAACCAATCCCTAGTGCCAAAGAGGTTGGGGGCCACTGCTGTAAAGGACCGGAGAGTAAATATATTAGTCTGTGCAAGCTGTATGTTCTCTGTCACAACTCAGCTGTGATAGTGCAAAATCAGCCATAGATGATACAGAAACAAATGAGCAAGGTTATAGTTAAATAAACTTTATTTACGTACATTGAGATTTGAGTTACATATAGTTTCCATGTGTCACAATATTGATTATTTTTATTATACTCTAAGCTCTGGGGCACATGTGCAGAACATGCAGGTTTGTTAAATAGGTGTACACATGCCATGATGGTTTGCTGCACCCATAAACCCGTCACCTACATTAAGTATTTCTCCTAATGTTATCACTCCCCTAGCCCCCAACCCCCTGACAGTACCCAGTGTGTTTTTTTCCCCTCCCTGTGTCCAAGTGTTCTCTGTGTTCAACTACCACTTATGAGTGAGAACATGTGGTGTTTGGTTTTCTGTTCTTGTGATAGTTTGCTGTAAATTATAGTTTCCAGCTTCATCCGTGTCCCTGCAAAGGACATGAACTCATCCTTTTTGGTGGCTGCATAGTATTCCATGATGTTTCTGTGCCATATTTTCTTTATCCAGTCTATCACTGATAGACATTTGGGTTAGTTCCAAGTCTGTGCTATTGTGAGTAGTGCCACAATAAACATGTGTGTGCATGTGTCTTTATAGTAGACTGACTTATAAGCCTTTGGGCATATACCCAATAATGGGATTCGTGGGTCAAATGGTATTTCTAGTTCTAGATCCTTGAGGAATCACCACATTGTCTTCTACAATGGTTTAAATAATTTACACACCCACCAACAGTGTAAAAGCATTCCTATTTCTCCACATCCTCTCCAGCATCTGTTGTTTCCTGACTTTTTAATGATCACCATTCTAACTGGCGTGAGATGGTATCTCATTATGTTTTTGATTTGCATTTCTCTAATGATCAGTGATGATGAGGATTTTTTCATATGTTTGTTGGCTGCATAAATGTCTTCTTTTGAAAAGTGTCTGTTCATATCATTTGCCCACTTTTTGATAGGGTTGTTTTTTCTTATAAAGTTGGTTAGGTTCTTTGTAGATTCTGGATGTTAGCCCTTTGTCAGATGGATAGATTGCAAAAAGGTTCTCCCATTCTGTAGGTTGCCTCTTTACACTGATGATAGTTTCTTTTGCTGTGCAGAAGCTCTTTAGTTTAATTAGATCCCATTTGTCAATTTTGGTTTACGCTGTCATTGCTTTTGGTGTTTTAGACATGAAGTCTTTGCCCATGTATATGTCCTGAATGGTATTGCCTAGGTTTTCTTACAGTGTTTTTATGGTTTTACATCTTATGTTTAAGTCTTTAATCCATCTTGAGTTGATTTTTGTATAAGGTGTAAGGAAGGGGTCCAGTTTCGGTTTTCTGCATATGGCTAGCCAGTTTTCCCAACACCATTTATTAAATAGGGAATCTTTTCCCCATTGCTTGTTTGTGTCAGGTTTGTCAAAGATCAGATGGTTGTAGATGGGTGGTGTTATTTCTGAGGCCTGTGTTCTTTTCTATTGGTCTATATATCTGTTTTGGTGTCAGTACCTTGCTGTTTTGGTTACTGTAGCCTTGTAGTATAGTTTGAAGTCAGGTACCATGATGCCGCCAGCTTTGTTCTTTTTGCTTAGGATTGACTTGGCTATGTGGGCTCCTTTTTGGTTCCATATGAAGGTTAAAGTAGTTTTTTTCTAATTCTGTGAAGAAAGTCAATGGTAGCTTGATGGTGACAGCATTGATTCTATAAATTACTTTGGGCAGTATGGCCATTTTCATGATATTGATTCTTCCCATCCATGAGCATGGAATGTTTTTCCATTTGTTTGTGTCCTCTCCTATTTCCTTGAGCAGTGGTTTGCAGTTCTCCTTGAAGAGGTCCTTTACATCCCTTATAAGTTGTATTCCTAGGTATTTTATTATCTTTGTAGCAATTGTGAATGGGAGTTCACTCATGATTTGGCTCTCTGTCTGTTATTGGTGAATAGGAATGCTTGTGGTTTTTGCACATTGATTTTGTATCCTGAGACTTTGCTGAAGTTGTTTTTCAGCTTAAGGAGATTTGGGGCTGAGACGTGGGGCTTCCTAAACCTACAATCATGTCACCTTCGAACAGAGATAATTTGACTTCATCTCTTTTCTATTTGAATACTCTTTATTTCTTTCTCTTGCCTGATTGCTCTGGCCAGAACTTCCAACACTATGTTGAATAGGAGTGGTGAGAAAGGGCATCCTTGTCTTGTGCCGGTTTTCAAAGGGAATGCTTCCAGCTTTTGCCCATTCACTATGATATTGGCTGTGGGTTTGTCATAAATAACTCTTATTATTTTGAGATATGTTCCCTCAGTACCTAGTTTATTGAGAGTTTTTAGCATGAAAGGATGTTAAATTTTATCGAAAGACTTTTCTGTATCTATTGAGGTAATCATGTGGTTTCTGTCATTGGTTCTGTTTATATGCTGGATTATATTTATTGATTTGCCTATGTTGAATCAGCCTTACAGGCCAGGGATGAAGCCGACTTGATTGTGGTGGATAAGCTTTTTGATGTGCTGATGGATTCGTCTTGCCAGTCTTTTATTGAGGATTTTCGCATCAATGTTCAACAGGGATATTGGCCTGAAATTTTCTTTTTCTATTGTGTCTCTGCCAGGTTTTGGTATCAGGATGATGCTGGCCTCATAAAATGAGTTAGGGAGGAATCCATATTTTTCTATTGTTTGGAATAGTTTCAGAAGGAAAGGTACCAGCTCCTCTTTGTACCTCTGGTAGAATTTGGCTGTGAATTCATTTGGTCTTTTTTTTTGTTTTTTATTTTATTTTATTTTTGGTTGGTAGGCTATTAATTATTGCCTCAATTTCAGAACTTGTAATTGGTCTATTCAGGGATTTGACTTCTTCCTGATTTAGTCTTGGGAGGGTGTATGTGTCCAGGAAGTTATCCATTTTTCCTAGATTTTCTAGTTTATTTTCATAGAGGTGTTTATAGTATTCTCTGATGGTAGTTTGTATTACTTTGGGATCAGTGGTGATATCCCCTTTATCATTTTTATTGTG
>NW_012122709.1:1924542-2023043 GCF_000951035.1 Colobus angolensis palliatus
CCATTATGTAATGCTCTTCTTTGTCTTTTTTGACCTTTGTTGGTTTAAAGTCTGTTGTATCAGAGACTAGGATTGCAACCCTTGCTTTTTTGTTTTATTTCTATTTGTTTGGTAGATATTCCCCATCCCTTTATTTTGAGCTAATGTGTGTCTTTGCATGTGAGGTGGGTCTTCTGAATACAGCACACTGATGGGTCTTGACTCTATCCAATTTGCAAATCTGTCTTTTAATTGGAACATTTAGCCCATTTACATTTAATGTTAATATTGTTATGTGTGAATGTGATCTTGTTATTATGATGCAAGCTGGTTATTTTGCCTGTTAGTTGATGCAGTTTCTTCATAGCATTGATAGTCTTTACAATGTGTTATGTGTTTGCAGTGGCTGGTACCAGTTGTTCTTTTCCATGTTTAGTGATTCCTTCCGGAGCTCTTGTAAGGCAGGACTGATTGTGACAAAATCTCTCAGCATTTGCTCCTCCATAAAGGATTTTAATTCTCCTTCACTTACGAAGCTTAGTTTGGCTGGATATGAAATTCTGGGTTGAAAATTCTTTTCTTTAAGAATGTTGAATATTGTACCCCCAATCTCTTTTGGCTTGCAGGGTTTCTGCCAAGAGATCCACTGTTGGTCTGATGGGCTTCCCTGTGTGGGTAACCTGACTTTTCTCTCTGGCTGTCTTTAACAATTTTTCCTTCACTTCAACCTTGGTGAATCTGATGATTATGTATCTTGAGGTTACCCTTCTTGAGGAGTGTCTTTGTGGTGTTCTCTGTATTTTCCGAATTTGAATGTTGGCTTTTCTTGCTAGGTTGGGTAAGTTCTCCTGGATAATATCCTGAAGAGTGTTTTCCTACTTGGTTCCATTCTCCCCGTCACTTTCAGGCACACCAGTCAAACATAGATTTGGTCTTTTTCACATAGTCTCATATATCTTGGAGGCTTTGTTTGTTCCTTTTCGTTCTTTTTTCTCTAATCTTGTCTTCATGGTTCATTTCATTAAGTTTATCTCCAACTTCTGATATCCTTTCTTTCACTTGATAGATTCAGCAATTGATACTTTGTATGCTTCACAAAGTTCTCATGCTGTGTTTTTCATCTCCATCAACTCATTTGTGTTCTTCGCTAAGCTGGTTATTCTAGTTAGAAATTCATCCAATCTTTTTTCAAGGTCTTAGCTTCTTTGCATTGGATTAGAACATGCTCGTTTAGCTCAGAGGAGTTTGTTATTACCCACCTTCTGAAGCCTACTTCTGTCAGTTTGTCAAACTCATTCTCCATCCAGTTTTGTTCCCTTGCTGGCAAGGAGTTGTGATCCTTTGGAGGAGAAAAGGCATTCTGGTTTTCGGAATTTTCAGCCCTTTTGCGCTGTTTTTTTCCTCATCTTCATGGATTTACCTACCTTTGGTCCTTGATTCTGGTGACCTTTAGATGGGGTTTCTGTGTGGCCATTCTTTTTGGTTGATGTTGATGCTATTCCTTTCTATCTGTTTTCCTTCTAACAGTCAGGCTCCTCTTCTACAGGTCTGCTGGAGTTTGCGGGGGGTCCACTCCAACCCTGTTTGCCTGGGTATCACCAGTGGAGGCTGCAGAACAGCGAAGATTGCTGCCTGTTCCTTCCTTTGGAAGCTTTGTCCCAGAGAGGCACCTGTCAGATGCTAGCTGGAGCTCTTCTGTATGAGGTGTCTGTCGACCCCTGCTGGCAGGTGTCTCCCAGTCAGGAGGCAAAGGGGTCAGGGACCCACTTGAGGAGGCAGTCTGTCCCTTAGCAGAGCTTAAGTGCTGTGCTGGAAGATCTGCTGCTCTTTTCAGAGCCAGCAGGAAGGAACATTTAAGTCTGCTGAAGCTACACCCACAGCCGCCCCTTCTCCCAGGTGCTCTGTCCCAGGGAGATGAGAGTTTTATCTATAAGTCCCTGACTAGGGCTGTTACATTTCCTTCACAGATGCCCTGCCCAAAGAGGAATCTAGTGAGGCAGTCTGGCTACAGTGGCTTCACTAAGTTGTGGTGGATTCCACCCAGTTTGAACTTCTGGGTGGCTTTGTTCACACTGTGAGGTGAAAACCACCTATTCAAGCCTCAGTAATGGCAGATGTCCCTCCCCCCTACCAAGCTCGAGTGTCCTAGGTCAACTTCAGACTGCTGTGCTGGCAGTGAGAATTTCAAGTCAGTGGATCTTCCGTTGCTGGGTTCCATGGGGGTGAGATCCACTGAGCTAGACCACTTGGCGCCCAGGCTTCAGCACCCTTTCCAGGTGGAGTGAATGGTTCTGTCTCACTGGCGTTTCAGGCGCCACTGGGGTATGAATAAAAACTACTGCAGGTAGTTCAGTTTCTTCTCAAATGGCCAGCCAGTTTTGTGATTGAAACCCAGGGCTCTGGTGATGTAGCCATGCGAGGGAATCTCCTGGTCTCTGGGTTGTGAAGACCTTGGGAAAAGCGTAGTATCTGGGGCCAAAGTGCCCTGTTCCTCACGGCACAGTCCCTCATGGCTTCCCTTGGCGAGGGGAGGGAGTTCTCCAAACCCTGGTGCTTCCAGTGAGGCAATGCCCCACCCTTGTTCGGCTTGCCCTCCATGGGCTGTACCCACTGTCTAACCAGTCCCAATGAGATGAGCTGGGTACTTTACTTGGAAATGCAGAAATCACCTGCCTTTGTTGCTCTCGTCTGCAGACTGGAGCTATTCCTATTTGGCCATCTTGCCAGTCACGATCAATATTTTTTTTAATGCTTTGAAGACTTTGTCTTATTATTTTCTAGCATCCATGATTGCTAATGCAGAGTCTGATTGTGACATAATCCTCATTCTGTAGTAGGGAAACTACTCTCTCACCTCTTGTTTTTAACATTTCCTCTGTATCTTTGGGTTCTGAAATTTCACCAGGATCTATATAAATGTGGAATTTTAAAATTTTTTTCTGCTTGATACTTAGTGATTTTGCTCAGTCAGAAGGCTATTATTCTTCAGCTCAAGGAAATTATTTGGTATTCATGTAATAAGATTGCCTTTTCTTCTCCATTGTTTTTTTCTGTTCTATAATTCCTACTAAATGACATTAAATTTTCTAGATCTTATTCATGAATTTCAGTATTTTTTCTTACTCATTCTCTTTCATGCTTCATTCTGTGAAATTTTCTCAATTTTATCTTCTAAGTTGACAACTTCTTTTTGCTCTTCCCGTTTAATTGTTTACTTACTAGATTAATAAATCTGCCATTATATTTTTAAGTTGTAGTCATTATTATTGACAGCACATTGTTGTTAGCTGAGCTTTTGTAAGTTTTTCAGAGCATCAGGATTACCTATCCATGCATCAACTGTCTTCTCCAAAAGTTTATCTCTGCTTTATCAGTCTGGTTCACATATGCTGTCTGTCTTCTAGTAAGTATTCAAAACTGTGCTTCATTTATTGCTCCTTTTTATTCCTTCTTTTTATTCCTTCTCTCAGCCTCCAACTTCCCTAGAGCTATATGGTTTATTTTTGTTTGCATATATTGTTTCTGTCTTTTCCTTCTTGAGGAGGAAGGAAACAGGTGTATGTCCGTGGTCTTTTACCTTGAGCAGCAAGTGAATAAAGATGAGGACAGGGTAAAAGTTGGTGTGAGTATGGGAGAAAGGAAAAAAGTTACTTAGATTCCTATGGCACCTCATTTGGGATAAAATGGGAGGAACTGAGTACACTGTAAAAAAGAAGAACCAAATCAAACTTTGACTGCTTAACAATTTAGGGAAGAACCCAGAAATGACAATACCTTTTGTAGGAGAAAACCTGTAAAATTTCCACTAATGTTATGTAATAGATCCAAATGTTAAGATGGAACTTTACAAGTTGAGGCGGTACTATTGATGTGTTACTGAGATGTTAAAAACACATTTGAACCAGCTGGTGAATATAATTATGTAAAAGATGCCAGTCTAGTTTTATTTGATTTCCTGGAAGCCTAAGCAATTAACTGTGAATAGGACCACAATGGTAAGCATGACAAATTCCATTAAGGTAATCAATTAGTAGACAGGTACACCCATTTTAAAGATTATTGGTGACTTTTTTTTTTTTTTTGTCTTTAAAAGCATTTTAATCTTCATCTTCTTGGTGAGTGTCATAGGTATTCTGCAAAAAACCACACTTTGGAATTGTGTTTGTGAAAGTGGCTCGGTGGCTTAATCTTGCTCCCCAAATTCCTTGATGTCATCAATAACCACTCTCAGAGTGCATTTTCCTGGCCATTCTGTGTAATCTTTATGTTCTTCCTTTTGAATAGTCCAGAATTTGCATGAATGAGGCCCAGAAGGGTACTCTGAGTTTTAATGATGTTCATGAACTGAGTAGAACTTGGGAGGAAAAGATAAAGATTTTAAAAACCCTACCTAATCCAAAACACAGAGCTATCCCCAAACAGAGTGCGCAGACTGTGGATGTTCATTCTGTGTGCAAATAAAATCTAATCTTCCCCCCACCCCTCCCCATCTTGCTTTTTCATAATGCAGAGCACCTGTAGTGGTTTGGTCTTTTCCTTTGAGCTCTGTGTTACTCAATAGTAACTTGCAAACCAATCTGGAGCCCAGGAAAGCAAAACAGACATTAATTCCTCATCCCCTACCCTTTATACCATATGTGTGACCCTTAATTACATTCACAGGGTCCTATTCAGAATGTGTAATGTAAGTGTTACACATTACACTTGTAATGTGCAATGTAAGTGTTAGACAAGGGAGCTACCAGGAAAAACAGACAAGAAAGGATAGCCTTGCAAAGCTTTTGTTTGTGAAGTAATGCTGTGCTGCTTACACATTTAAGAAGCAAAGATGCCTGAGAATGATAGGACCTTGTAAATCAATTTGGGCTTCAGAGTTTCCATTTGGGGTTCACCAACAAAAATGAAAGCAATGATATTTGAACTTACTTCAACCTTTTAATCGGTGCTGAATGTAAGTAGTGTCATGAAGTACAGCAGAAAGCTCTATATTATCACCTCACACCCAACTTACCTCTCAGGATTAAAATCTAAACCAGTGTTACTGATTTTTAGGAACAGTGTGTCCTAAATTTATATTGGTCCAACATTTTTTAAGCTCACATGTATATCAAACTATTTTAAATGGAATCTTTTGGGAAATCTGCACCATCTCTTATACCAAAACTTATTCTGTGCACATTTCAGATGTATATGTGTTAACAGCTTCCAGACACATAATAGGGAGGAAAAATGGCCAGGACAGTGATTCACTTTGGCCATTGTGATTTTTGATATAATCTCATATTTTTCATGTTAAAAGAACTATATAAACTTGTCTACTACTACTTGTTCATAGTACCAGTTGGTTGATGTCTGATTTGTGTATAACAAACCAATTAAAAGGTTTTTACAAGCTGGGCGCCGTAGCTCACGCGTGTAATCCCAGCACTTTGGGAGGCCGAGTCTAGTGGATCATGAGGTCAGGAGATGGAGAGGATCCTGGCCAACATGGTGAAACCCCGTCTCTACTGAAAATAAAAAATAATTGCTGGGTGTGGTGGCGTGTGCCTGTAATCCTAGCTATTCAGTAGGCTGAAGCAGGAGAATCGCTTGAACCAGAGAGTAGGAGGTTGCAGTGAGCTGAGATCACGTAACTGCACTCCAGCCTGGCGAAAGTGAGACTTCGTCTCAAAAAAAAAAAAAAAAAAGGTTTCACAATGTTACTTTACCTTCTTGTTACCTCAGTTTTCTTATCTTCAGAATGAATGAACTGGGCTAGATTACCTCTAAGTTCTCACTTAGCACCTGGAATTTTCAGTGGTGCAACTTATATTCTTCACTCTCTACCCACCAGTTAGCATAATTGACAACAAACTTGTCTCATTTGTAATCTTAAGACATGGGAAAATCAGATTGATCTAAAATTGCTAAGGAAGAGAGACCATTTCAAATTCTCACTTCCCTGAAAGACTGGTTTTATTCACAGTCAAAAAAGTAAACACGTAAATGGTATATGTATTTCTCTTACAATGTATTCCTTCCTTCCTTCAGATATCATTATGCTTACCTCTTATTTGCTTGATTCTCCAGGTATAATCCCCATCTACTTGCTAAAACCAGGTGCCATATTGAAGAGATTAAAGCTCACTGTTCTGTAATTAGAGGCAAAGTTTTGAAAGCAAGTGTCCCAGACAGGCAACAATTAACTTACATTTATAGTAGAAAGTAAAATTTATAAAATTGTTTCTGAAGACATGTTTCTTACAGTGAGTTACAGTGAACATAAAATACCATTTGCATATTTAAAGTATACAATTTGATAATTTTGATATATGTATTCACTTCAGAAACCATCACTATAACCAAAATAATGAACATTTCTTACAAATGTTTCCTTGTGGCCCTTTGTATTCCATTTCTGTCTCACCTGCCCAGGAAACTACTGTTCTGATTTTTCACTATAGATGAGCTTCCATTAAGTAGAATTTATCATAAATGAAATCACACTGTTATTCAAGAGCAAATGACCCTGTACTCATTTTTTTAAAACAGGCTCCTTTCACTCACCGTAATTATTTTCAGATGTATCCTATGTTGTGTATTGATAGTTTATGATGGAAACTCTATTGCATAGATATACCACAATATATCCAATCACCCGTTGATGGATATTTAAGTTGTTTCCGGTTTGGGGCTACTACAGATAAAGTTACCATAAACATTCACGTACAAGTTGTTATGTGTTTATATGCTTCATCTATTGGGTAAATGCACAACTGTTTTTAAAATGGTTGTACTGTTTTAAATTCCCACAACAGTGTTGCTCTACACCAGGGATCCACAAACTATGTTCTATTGGCCAAATCTGGCCTGCAATCTGTTTCCATATGGCCTCTGAGTTGGACATCGTTTT
Organism: Colobus angolensis palliatus; assembly: GCF_000951035.1. Classification (NCBI taxonomy): domain Eukaryota; kingdom Metazoa; phylum Chordata; class Mammalia; order Primates; family Cercopithecidae; genus Colobus; species Colobus angolensis. Next base: position 1,931,414 of record NW_012122709.1, read on the forward strand.
TATATTTTTAAATTGTTGAGGAAAACTGTTTTGTAAAACGTAAAAATTATTCAAAATTCAGATTTATGAAATGTAAACAATAAAATATACAAAATGTATGAATAAAATGTTATCCCAACACAGCCATATTCATTCATTTTTGTATTATCTGTGGTTACCTTTATCCTACAACAACAGAAGACCACATGGCCCAAAAAAGAGATTCTACTGGATGTTTATAGCTATTATATTGTGATTTTAATTTGCATTTTTATAACGACTAATGATGTTAAGCATCTTTTTATATGATTTTTTGCCTTCTATATGTTCTCTGATGAAGTACCTGTTCAAACCTTCCACCCATTTTATATTGAATTTTTTGCCTCTTTTAAGTTGTAAGTATTCTATATATATTCTAGATGCAAATCTTTGGTCATATATGTTATGCAAACATTTTATCCCACTCTGTAACTTTCTTAGTGTTTTTCAAAGAGGAAAAGGTTTTAATTTGATGAAGTCTAACTTACTGACTTTTCTTTTATATGTTGTGCTTTTTCTGTACTATTTCGAAAATGTTTGCCTAACTCAAAGTCCCAAATATGTTTTCCTATATTGTCTGCTTTAAATGTCAGTTTTAGCACTTAGAATTCTATGATAGAGTTTACTTTTTGTATATTGTATGACATTAGTGTCAAGATTGGTTGGTTGATTTTCCCATTGAGTCATCAAATTGTTCTAGCACCATCTTTTGAATATAGTGTTCTTTTCCCATTGAATTGCCTTATGCCTCTTCAGAAAATGAATTGATCATTTATGTCTGGGTCTATCTCTGGACCCTCTATTTTGTTCCATTTATCCACATGTCTACTTACTGCCATGCCACAGTCTGTTGATTATTTTAGCTTTATAAATTATCATGAAATCAGGTAGTGTACGTGCTCCATCATTGTCCTTCTGTTCAATAATTGTTTTAGCTATTCTGTCTTTGCATTTTTATATAAATATTAGAATCACCATGTTAATTTCTAAAAATAAATGGCAGGATTTTTTTTTGGTTGCATTCAATCTATAGATCAATTTGGAGAGAATTGGTATCTACAATATTGAGTCTTCTAATCAATGAGAATGTTACATCACCCTTATTTATTGCCACTTGGTTAATTTATCCGAGCAAAATTTTGTTTTTGTTAGACAGGTCTTGCTCCTCTTTCTTAAAAATTATCTGCTAGTGTTTTATATTTTTTGTTATAAATAATACTGGCTTTTCAATCTACATTTCCTCTTGTTTGTTGTCAATGTATAGGAATATAATTGACTTTCGTATACTGTCCTTGGGTCCTACCACCTTGCTAACCCAATGGATCAGGTCGGAAAAATTTTTGGAGATCCCTTATGATCATTCACACAAAAGATCATGTAGTCTGTGAATAAAGATGGCTTTATTCCTTCACTTATAATAAGTATGTCTTTTTCTTTCTTATCTTATTGAACTGGTTAGGACTTCCAGCATAATACCAAGTAGAAGAGGTAAGAATAGACCTTCTTGTCCTAGTCCCAATAACAAGAGCGATCATTCAAACCACATTTATTAACTATGGTGTTAACCTGTTTTTTTTTTTTTTTTTTTTGAGGACTTTTAATAGGCTGAAGCAATGCCTTTTCTATTTCTACATCGCTAAGAGAATTTTAATCATAAATGGATGTTGAACTCTTGCCAAATACAAATACATTTTCCACATCTATTGAGGTGATAATATGGTTTTTCTTTAGTTGCTTATTATAATGAATTCTACTGACTTTTTATTTTTATCTACTATTTTTATCCTAATGCTTGGAGGTTTTTTTTTTTTTTAAATAACAAATAAGCAGGTGCTGCTGGTGATAAATTTACTCAGCTTTTATATTTCTTAAAAAGTCTTCTTTTCATTTTCATTTTCTGAAGGATATTTTACCTTGGTTGAAAGTTTTCCTCCCTGAATTTTATAGGTAATATTCTGTTGTCTTCTAGACTGCATTATTTCTTAAGGAAAATTCATGGTCAGTCTTACCTTTATCCCTTTATATATAATGTGTCTTTCTGCTCTGGCTACTTTTAGAATTTTGTCCTTGTATCTATTTTTAAACAGTTTAACCACGATGTATTTGAGTATAGTTTTCTTCTGTTTCTTCTACTTGGGCTTTGCTGAACATCTGGGATCTGTGTGTTCACAGTTTTGATGAACTTTGCAAGTGTTTCAGCCATTATTTATTGGAATGTATTTTTCTAACTTTCCCCTTCCTCATTCTCTCCTTCTGAAACCTCAATTACATGTATGTTAGGTTGCTTCTAGTTGTCTCCCAAGCCACTGATGCTTTATTTTTCTTTCTCTATTTCATTTTGTATAGTTTATATTGCTGTTTTTTGATAATTACTCTGTTCTTTGCAGTGTCTAATTTTCTATAAATCCCTTTTAGCATATTTTTCATCTCAAGTGTGATTTGGATAGCTATATGTATATATTTATATATACATGTATATATGTGTGTGTGTGCGCGTGTGTCATGTATAATGTGTCCCTGTCCTGACTACTTTCTTGAATACATACAGTATATTTATAAATGCTATTATATTTATTTGCTCTTCAAATTCAATCATTTGTGTCATTTCCAGGTGTTACTAGTGATTGACTCTTCTCATTATGGGTCCTATTTCCCTGCTTTTTTGCACGCATAGTAATTGGTTACTTTTATGCATGCATAAAAGATATACGTGGTTTTGGGAAATTTTTGATTGGATAGCAGGCATTGTGAATTTTGTTTTTTTTAGGTATATATTTTTTCTATTCTTTTAAATATTGGGGGGCTTTGTTCTGGGATTTAGTTATTTGGAAACAGTTTGATCCTTTCAAGGCTTGCCTTCATGCTTTGTTAGCTCCAGAACAGGTCTTGGTTTAGGACTAATTTGGCCTACTTTTGAGGCTTTACCATTTTGAGAACCCTATTCAATGGCCTATGTATTAGACATCTTTCCATCTTTCTGTTTGGAAATCAAACTTTCTAGCCTGAGGGGCTCCTGATGTTTGACACACCCAGGTAAAAATCCCTACCGTTCCCTCTGTATCACTGGACATCTACTTGAGAGCCTAGAAGTAAAGCTGTGGGAAGTTTCATACACTGAATTTTCCTATTCATATCTCTATGAAGATAGGAAAATTCATATCTTCTCTGCTCCTTTTTCGGTGATTGTTGCCCCAGGCTTGCCAGTTTCTTCAGACGCATTTATCGAGCTGAAGATTCAAGAAGCCTCTCAAGATCTCTAGATCTTTCTTAGTCCATAGCTCTCTTCTCTTAGTACTGTGCCTTGTAAATTCTAACTGCCTTGGGCTCCCCAAACTCTGAACTCTATCTCTTCCTCCTAGTGAGATAGTGGGTCTTATTTCCTATTCTGCCCTGTGACCTGAAAATTGCCTTTCTGCAGCAAGTTCATCAGTGATAGGGTTCACCTCACCTGTTTCCCTTTTCTAATGGATCACTACCCTGCCTGCCTATTTCTTAATTTCCAAAAACTGTCATTTCCTACATTTTGCCTGTTTGTTTTTATAGTTGTTTCAAAGAGTACAATGTTTCTGTGAGGAGTAGTCACCAAAAATAAACAATACCTACTTGATATTTGTGCCTATAGCTAATCTTATATCTGAATCCAACTTATTTTACTTCTGGAGTAATGCCCAAGACTGTGAAGGCAAGTGTATTGTATAAAAAGAGGAAATAAATAGAGATATAAATTGGAAAATTAAGTGTATGAAACTTCCCACAGCTTTACTTCTAGGTCCTCAAGTAGATGTCAAGTGATACAGAGGGAATAGTAGGGATTTTTACCTGAGTGTGTCAATCACAGCAAAAACAAGCTGAGAGTCAGTACTACATAACATGTCTCTGGTTTTCATATCTATTCTTCTGCATAATTACCAGAAAAGGATTTTCAATTGCTGAATTATTTTACAAGATTTTTATCATACGCTCATCCCAAAGAGAAAGACTACTGTGACCCAGAATTGCTCGATTCTACTTATCGATTTCAGAGGACATACATTTGCACTATTGTAAGCAGACAGTAAAAATTATCACCTTGTACCACTTCCTAGGCTCCCTCATTATTATATAAGTGTCCATAAACTTACATTAACTTTTGCACTTACTTTATAAAGAATAGGTGGAGTCCCTGTATCCTGAACTCACATAAAATGCACTTGTGTACTACCTATATGGGGTGGGAAGCTAGACAAGAGACGAAGTACAGAAAAACTGAAAACCATAATTTTATCTTTAAGAGGCAGTGTTTGCCAGTATTTATGAAACAGAAGTTTTTAAACTTTGAAAGTATTTGTGACAACCATGCCTTCTTTAATTTATGTGATATTACTTCTCTTAGGGAAGTAATATATTATTTCCTAACATAAACAAAATTGGAACATTCTTTCTAGATTTCTCCTTTTGGGGAAAAAGGAATCCTGGGTGAACCAGAAGTTGACTCAATTTAGAATTATCTTGTGATGAATTTAGGACATTTACTAATACCTGAGTTCAAAAATTAGTCTTTGGCTCATTGGCTAACCTGTTGATGGTTCTATAAAAACTCAGTAATTCTCGGTGCAATAATAACATTCTCCTGCCCCATTAGGCCCTACAGTTCAACAACTGTACAATCTTTTCACTGTCTTTCACGTACCTCATGTTCTCCCTATTCTTACCAAGAGAAAATGTATTCACTTTATAGCATGTATCTCCAATTCACTTGGGGCCCTCTGGCTTTATCATATTCACGGTACAAAATCTCAATCCCACTTACATCTAAATTCCTAAGTATTCTACTCTTGAAATCACACAAGTCAATGTGTATAGAAAAAAGTAGACAGGGAATGGTGGCTCACGCCTGCAATCCTGACACTTTGGGAGGCTGAAGCAGGCAGATTGCTTGAGGTCAGGAGTTCAAGACTAGTGTGGCCAACAAAGTGAAACCCAATGTCTACTAAAAATACAAAAAAATTAGCTGGATGTGGTGGCATGCACCTGTAATCCCAGCTACCTGGGAGGCTGAGGCACGGGAATTGTTGAACCACGGAGGTGGAGGTTGCGGTGAGCTGAGATGGCACCACTGTACGCCAGCCTGGGTGACAGAGCAAGACTCCGTCTGAAAACAAACAAACAAAAAACCCATGACTTGCTAATTGTCCTACCCTTTAACACATGATGACTAAACCTCAAATGGGCTCTTGGTTCTTTATAACTGATTATGTCCAATATACAATTATTTTCAAATTTGTAAATCACTTCCTAGTTCGCTACGAAAATTCAACCAATCAGGAATTTCTACAATTTCCCACTACCACAAGTCTGGCTTACCTGCATCTGTGTTCATACACCTCTTCTATCTGCCTGATACTATGGATTCAGTGTCCATACTGTTGTCTGAGACCAACTTATACACTTGTCTCCTAGATCTCATTCCCTCTTCCGTACTCAAAGGTATCACACTAGCCTGTCTCTACTTCCTTGCATATCATGACTTTTTCTTCCTATACCAGATCATTTCTATAAGCATTCAAAAGTACTGAAATTTATAACAACTTTTAAAACTTCTACTCTTAAGTCCCTTTCAAGCTAATGCTTCATTTCTTATATGTGCCATTTTATAGCAAAACTCCTCAAAAGAGCTATTATATGGGCTATCTCTAATGATTCTTCCTTTATTTTCTATTGGACCCACACCAATAAGTCTCTCATTCTATCTAATGTGCTCTGGTCAATTTTAGCAATAGTATCCATTTTGCTAAAAGCAACAGTCAAATCTCAGCCACCATCTGACACAACCTCTCAGTAGCATGAAAAAGCTGATCATTCTCTTCCCTGGGAAACACTGTTGTCACTTGGCTTCAGGATGTCACCTTCCTCTTTGTGCCTTCCTACCTCACTGCTATTTTTCCTCAATCTCCCACTGCACTTTGCAAGGCCCTGGAGCCCATTTCTCAGAGCTCTTTTACACTCTATTTATGCTCCTCTACAAGAAATCATAACCAAGATTAATATCTCTGGCCTACTCTGGACTTTTTCCTTAATTCCAGATTCATTTACCTAGTTGCTTATTCAACATCTTCTTCTATTTGAATATTGAATAAGCATCTCAGACTTTACAGGCCCCAAAGTAAACTCCTAATCTTCATCCCCAACCTGCTGCCTTCCCCATTTTAGTAAATGGTAAATCCATCCTTTGTCTCAAGCTAAAATTTTGGAGTAATCATTAGCTTTACCCTTTGATAAATACTTTATATCTATTCCTTAAGCATAATCTTCAGAATACATCCATATTCAAACATCCCAACAGCAGTGTTACCTTCAGTGTAAAGCAGCATCACTGCTCACTTGAATAACTATAATAGTCTTACTGCTCACTTCACTATTTGTATTCTCTCCTGCCCACTCTATTTTCTGTACAGCTGCTAAAAGTTGGTTCTTTTTAAAACTTAAATTAGATGTTTCCCCTCAGCTCAAAAACCACCAATGCCTTGCCCTTACTCAGAATAAAAACCAAAGTCCTTACAATTATCTCAAATTGTCCCTTGGCTTTTTTCACTGCAGCCTACAGCTTTTATTCAAATGTTGACTTCACAATGAGGCTTTTGCTGACCACTGATTTAAAATTGTAAAACATCCTCCAGGCCTGGCCACTGCCTACTTCCCTTCCATGCTTTTTTTTTTTTTTTCCTCTAAAGAATATACCACATTATTGTATAACATATATTTTTACTATTTTTGTCTGTCTTTGCTATTAAAGGTGAGCTTGTTGAGAGAAGAATATATGTATCTTTTTCTGTTTTGTTTCTTGCTCTTAGCGTTCTTAGAACAGTACCTGGTACTTTGGTATTTGTTGAAGGACTGAGAGAAACTAGGCTTTTGCAGAAACCAAAACATTGAGTTTTCAGTAGTACTTTTACTAGGTCATAGTATCTTATAAGTTGTTTGGGTATAACATTTTTGTTCATATTTATAGGCATCTATTAACTAAAAGCATCAGTGTCTACTTCAATAGTGATGTTGATAAAGGGGTACAAGTTAATGTGTGTGTGTGTATTACGTGTTATTTATTCACTATTACTGCCCACAGTGTATCACTGCTTTACTTCAACTTTCAATAGCTTCAAACTTTTACACACACACACACATACACACACACACACACACATTTAAGGCTTACTAGGCTTAGGCACACCTACCTGTTGCATATAATTCACACTGCTTCTCACCATGGACCTGCCATTGCTGCAAGTCTTTACCCTGTCTCTAGGAGCACTGTGTTCTCTTTATGACCAAGTCATCACAAATAGTTTTCCTTACCTAGAATGTCTATGCCATTTCCCATGTATCTTAGAAAATTTCCACTGTTCTACTTAAGAAATGCAGCCAATACTGACTTGTGTTTTTTCTCTATATTTACCCACATTGTATCACTCATGTGGCTTTTATCTTAATCTGCCTTATATGGAAAGCATGCTTGTTATATGACTCCATCACCCTTTAAAAAATCCACCTGGAAAAAGCTAATTTAACTAAATTTAACTTCCTGTTTTCTTTGACTTATACTCTAATGCTGATCACTGATAAGGCACCTAGCAGAATGACTCTACTTTAAATTTGTGGTATCTAACCTCAACTGGACTGCTATTGTTTCCTAATTAGTCCTCACCCTCATTCTTTGCAACAGCTATTTCCAACCTTCTCCCTTCTTCCTAAACCTCTGTTCCTGCCAGTTTGCTTCTTACCCCTCAGCATATGTCCTACCCTCCTACTTCAAGGAGAAAATAGACGCCTATTAATATAACTTTCTCAACTTCATGCAACCAAAGCAGCTTATTTGCCCGTACTTATCTTCCTTTCTCTCCCTCTCATTTTAGGATATTAACTAATAGCCTAATGCAATCTCTCTACCTGTGCTCCAGATCGCCGTTCTTCTCACCTTTTCAGCATTCTCATTTTATGAATGAATAGAATTCCTTTTCCTGTATCTTTAACTCTCCCATTACGTGGGGTTTCCTTTCCATCAGTACTAAACATGTCCATGTGTTGCCTAACTTCTAAAAAGAAATTCTCTTCCTGATATGACATTCTCTCTGGCCACTCCTCTCTTTATCACCCCTGTTTGATAGACACAGACTTTGAAAGTGTTGACCACCTTTGTGCCTATTCTTTTCTTCTAAACATTTCTCAATCGACTATATTCTAGTTTCTGCTCCTACCGCTACACTGAAACCCTAACTTTAAATCTTAGGATGAAGCCTGAATTGACAGCACAGCTTAGTGTAGCCTGGTTTTTGATTCCCACTTCTAGCCTTATCTTCCACAGTATTCCTATGCCCATACCTCTCCCCAACACATACACAATATACCACAGCTTCTTGGAGTTCTTAGAAGATACATGCTCTATTTCTTTCTCTCATCTTCAGGATTTCACATCTTGTGACTCTGGCTGGCTAGTTAGCATTTCTGTATTCTCCAAGACTACCTTGAGACATTATTTTATTCTGAAACTTCTCTGATGTAGGTCCTCTCACAAATCTGAGGTTAAGGAGTTCTATGTCCTCCCACAGCAAGTTGTACTTCCATTTGCATTGTAATTGCCAATTCGATTATCTGTATCTCTCACTAAATCAAACACTTCATAATGGCATGAAGCCACATCTTTGTCATTATATCCTTGGCTACCCACTAGAGTGCTTGTAGGCAACCTGCACACATGCTCATACCCATGCACACACATACCACTATTTAGCCATCAGAAAATTTTTGATATGTGTGTGTGTATTAATTCAATATAACTTTCGTGTTTGCCCTTTTGCAAACATGGGCAATCCATATTCACAATTCTAATACTATATTAGGATTTGTAAGCCTCATATAAGTAAACACAGGATTACATTTCCACTGTAAATCATCACATCAGCTTAACAGTTTTGTGATAACAGAAGATAACTCCCATGGCTATTCTTAACTACAAATATTTTTTCCCCAATGATTTAGTTATGCTTTCATATAGTGTAGATATGATATCCACTAATATAATACAGATATTTTCTATAATATTCATATTGGAATGGGCCAGAGCTTAGTCATTGATCTTCATCCTTTCCTGGTTCATCTCTTTTAAATCATTGTAATGAATTTCATTGCTTACATACTCTATCAGTTTTCTACTGCTGTGTAACTATTCCAAAACTTGGCAGTGTAAAACAACAACTTTTCTTTCAGTGTTTCTGTGAATTGACTAGGTGGTTCCTCTCCTGGTGTCACCTGGATCACTTGTTTAGCTGCATTTAGTAGGAAGGCAGGCAGAAAGTCCAAGCTGGCCTCACACACAAGTTTGGTTGTGGATGCTGCCTGTCAGCTAGGTTACCTTGGTTTTCCTCCTCATTGTCTCTCATCTTCCTGTCTAGGTGGGTTTCCTTACATGGCATTTCAGTGCAGTGTTCTAAGACTGTGAAAGGGAAAGCTGAAAGGCCTACGTAGACTTAGCCTCAGCAGTCATAACATCCCTTCTGCCACAATCTGTTGGTCAAAACAGGTCACAAGGCTAATGAAAATTCACCTCTTAATGGGAGGAGGGGCAAAGTCACATCACAAATGTACAGGCGAATTGGGATGGGATGAATCTACATCTGTATTGGGCAATCCACTGGGGGAAAAAAAAATCTATGTGACAGTGACTCTCAAAATTGCATCTTCTGTCCATATATCCTTATTAGGCCTAGACTTGTATATCTGAATGCTGACTTATCATCTCTACATGGACATCCAAATTGAATATCTAAAACAGAACTGCTCTTCTTTCCAATGATGAAACGACTCCATCCACCAGCTTCCCCATGATAACTAATGACAAGTCCGCCCATCTCATTCTGGCAAAATCCTTAATGTCACCTTTGACTAAAGCGACCACATAATTTGTAATCCAAACTGGGACACATTTGGGAGAGGCAAAGGAGGTGAAAATAATTGAAATAATAATAATTTTTGAAATAGAGATTTTTCCAACAGATTATTTGACTTTATTAGGGATCTAGAAAAGATTTTATTCAAAACTTTTTTCAACAATAGAATTATTTATAAAATTAACACATATTCTTATATTAAAAATATGAAACTATAATTTTGAATTGCTGATATATTCAGTGGATTCTTCTTATGCTATATTTTTAAATGAGAAAAAATACTGTAAGTGCCACAATTCTTAGGAAAATCAGAGAAAATTCTAAGTGAAGGAGATCTCACTTCTACTTTTTATTAAAGTATATATGGTGTATCTCAAATATGCTACGTTCTTTGTTTTTGCCTCTGTCAAAGAGGACCTTTCTTTGATAAATATTTTTACAAAAAAATTGCAAAATAATTTTGTCTACACATAAGTTTTAGTGTTTCATAAAATTTAGATGCTGCAAAATCATCGGACTTTGCAATTTCATTCCACTGGCACAAAATATGCACATATTCAATTAAAATAAGAATTCCCTGAAAAAAATTTCCACAGTTGGGATATTATGGTTGAAGTTTTCAAATTTCAAAATGAAATCTTCATTTGACTTATAATCACTTATTTTGTTTTGTTATTCACTCTTTTATACAGATAAATGTGATAAATACAGATAAATCTTTTTTGTGGTTTTGGCTTTATTTTTTAAAAAATTAGCTACAATTCATTAAAATCAATCTTTAGAAGTTGGATTTTTTTTTGTTAGTTTGGTTTGGCTGTGTTCTCCAATCATTAAATACTTACATTAAAAATTTCCAAATAATTTCAAACCAAAATCATTCAAAACTTAGAGGACTTGCTTACAAAAGTTTATTGCTATCTTAAACCACTGAGTAGTTTTTCAAAGGATCAAATGTGGTATGAACTGACTTACTAAAATATTTTTTATTTTTTTAAAATTAAATATCAGCTTTGTAGCTTACTTTTTCTGTGTATGTATAAAAAACTGCCAATTTTGACAATGTCCATTTTGATTTTTAGACCATAACCTCAAAATGGAACTCAAGTCTGAATTACATGCGTTCCATAATCAATTCCAAATATATTTCTACTTCACATGGACCTTAATGTGTGAGGACATTGTTCTTGTCATCATGATACTGTGTCCTACAAAATCTGCATTCACATTTTTATTATAAAACAATCTTTATTGTTGTACTTAACCGAAGGGCATGTGAAATAATAGCATTCAAATAATTTTACCTTCAAAATTATGACAATTAAAAAGCTTTACTTTGAACTGGATGAGTAAAATAATCAAACCATTACTCAGTTAACTGATTTTTCTATTTGAAGAATCTGATGACACTCGTATAACACCAGCATCACTTAATTATTCATAAAGTTCCTCAACTAATGGACTAGAAGAAAACTTGAATTAGAAACTGAACAAAAGTAATTTAAAATAATGAACATTGATCTGAAGGAAAAGTCATTCTTCATCTGGTGATATATAAAACTACATTTTGCAGGTCCACATATTAAATTATTTTTGGTAACAGTCTTTCTCAACTAACAACTGACTTGAAGCAGATGCTGATGCTTCTTCATTATATTTTTGTGTGCTGGTTTTCATTTGACCTGTGGTACCATGATGACCCCCACAGAGGATGGTAAATGAATAAGTTCCATATTTATCAACTTTGAGGAATGAAAATTCATTTTTTTTAATTAAACAGGAATTTGTTTTTGTTTTAGGTTAGTGAGGCCAAAGAAGTTTATCACAAGCTATCGCAAAGCAGTGCAAAATAATGAAACAGTTTTAGATTTATGCCACATCATACATGACATGTGGGAATATGACCCATAATGAAACCACTGTAGCAAGAATGTTCAGGTTCTCATCTATACATGTTTAGACAGTTTCTAATACCCACAAACCACTGTGGTCATGGACACTTGTAACTAGTGATCTGGTGGCATTTTGTATCTCACAGGCCTAATGGAAACAACTGGCTGTCACACCAAGCAGTGAGCAGGAATGACAGTGCTGAATGCGTTTCCTCATGACTAGAGAGAGAATTACTTTCATTCTGTCAGAGAGGCATGGGGCGTTCTTTTACTTCACCCTACACCCAATCCACATACATGCTATTTTCTCTATATTCAACACAGATCCAGAATCTTACTATACCTTACGACCTCCTCAGCTGCCTATTTGGTCAACTGACCATCATATCTAGCCTGGAGTCTTGCCTTGTTTTTTCAACTGTTGTCTCCACTGCATGTTTACCCTTCAACAGTAGTCTATTAACACAGCAGCCAAAGTGACACATTTTAGTGTCACTGTGGTACTACTCTATTACTCTGCTGGAAACCCTGCCATGACTCCCCATTTAGCTCAGAGTGATGGCCAAAGTCGTTCTCATGAACCCTAAAGCCCCACTCCATGAGCCTATAATTCACCTTCTACTCTCTCCTTACTTGCTATAACCACAGAAAACTTCTTGATATTCCCCAAAATATTGTAAGCATCTTCTCATCTGAGGGTCTTTCCTCCAGCTAGCCCTTCTACCTGGAATAGTCCTTCCTCAGATAGTCTCTTGAAAAACAGTTTCCTCACATTTTTTCCAGAATGCAAATTCAAATCTCATCTCCTCAGTGAGGTCTACTGTGACTGTCCTATTTAATGCGGCTACCTGAACATAACCCTACATTACTACTCTCCTCCGTATTTTGCACAACTGATTTTCTTTTCACAATACTTAGTGTCTATATACTCTCTCTATATAATTTACAGTATTAACCAGCTTACTCTATCATGCTATGGTAACAAATGACCTCAATCACTTACAAAAACATTTTATTTCCATGGACTTGACTTCAGCGTTGTCTTCATTCTGAGTATTCTAGGCTGAATTGCCTTTCTCCTGATAGAAAAGAGCAGAAGCTTCTTCTTGGAAGTAGCATCCGTTACTTCCACTGACATTTCATTAACTAAAGCAAATAATATGACCAAACCAGAGGTAAGAAATGTAGAAAGTGCAATCCTCCCACAGAGAGGGACTTAATCCTCATTAACGTTTATTATTTATTATTTGTTCCCCCAAGTAGTACATTAGGGACAGGACTCTTCATATAATTTTATCCTGATAAATATTAAATACCTAGATAAAGTTTTGCCTATAGTAACTGTTAAGTAAAGTTTTATTGAATAAACAAATAAATGAAAATATACCATTTATTATATGGCTTTGCATTTTGATAGCTATCTAAAATCTTTAGAGTTGCTATGGTTAAGGTGAATACAATCTCATTATTAAATATAGATTATAGGCTTATATAACAATTTATTATTGACATTTAACTTCTGGTGAAGATATAAGAATATGGTAGAGGATAATAACATTCCAATGATCAGGGAATGAAGGACCCATTGCTGGTCCTATAGCTTTATAACTTGGCTATCTGGTTGGCCTTGAACATGTTTTCTTTGCTAGCAGAATCTAGATGGCAATGTAGCTAATCCAAGGGGTGTGCCATGATTAGTCTAGACCAATAAAGACACTTCTTGTGTCCTCCAACCCTTTGCAGAGATTATCTTGGTATGATTTCCTAAAGAGGAAGTTGAGGGCATCTAGAAACTAATCCTCTCTGGTGAAAGAGGATTGAATAAGTAGCATGTCTTTTTGGCTCTCCTCTCCTTCTCTTCCTGTTTGGATACTATTGGGTAAAGATGGTATGCCTGGAGCTGTGGCAGCCATGATGTGACCATGAGGTGACAAACATAAGGATGATGGTGAACACAAGCAGGATAGAGGATCCGAGCAATGGAAAGAGCCAGTGTCCTTTATCTCATCACTGAGCTGCTAAACCAATCCTGCAATTGCTGACCTACAAAATTCTTGGTAAATAAACACTGGATGTTCTTAAGTAGTGGCTCAAGACACAAAATTTGCATCCCAAGTGAGCTGAATTTATCCTGAGACAGATCAGTTGTCCCCCGCCACCCAAGAAAAAATTGTGATTAAACATCACAACATCTCATAATACAGAAATATATTTCAAAAATATCTGAAATAGGTAAGAAATACAGATAAAAATAGGAACTTTTGGGTATTAATATATTCAATATCGTCAAAATATTCTAAACTGCTTTGACTATATATATATTTGACTATATGTAGAGAGAATTTAGAAAATATTTAAGTTGATTTTTACTTGTATTAATCGAGAGTAGCTTGAATAATTTTGGTATTTATAAACCAACTGTTTTAAAATCACATAGATTCAGTCATAAATTAATACACTTATTCCATGGTCTATCACCCTATTTACTGTGAAAATTAATAATATATGGTATGTCTTTTTCTATTAGCTTAAAATATAAGCTTGACTTTGAAAGAATGTAGGGCCCATTTGGGGCTAAATATAATTTTATAATTTCATAGACTGTAGGACGTACCTTTGGAAACAGCTGGCAATCAATATGGACTTTGAGTATTATGTATCTCCTGTGAAAAGGGGAAGCTATGCTCTAATTTCAGGGAGACCCTATGGGCTGCAGAAGGAGCCATGGGAACCTAAAGAACTAGATTTTCCCCTGTGGGATGATAACTCATTGACCTGAGCAAGGGAATAAGTGGCATTCCTGTTGAGTTTCTATTATAAATTCACTAGGTGGCAAATAACAAACATTACTGTGACTTAAAGTTTTATTTGTCTCACAAAGCAGGAAGGTCGAAGAAACTCAGAACTGTCATGGTGGTTCAGTGATGTCATCAGGAACTAAAGTTGTTTCCTTCTCTCAGTTCTATCTTTATTATCCATTACTGGGCCCTTACATTTCCTGCCTCAAGGGAGAGGAACACGTATATCAGCATTTTTGGCAAGAAGAAGGGTGGACTAAGCCTTAATAGTGAATTTTGCTTTTTTATTTGGGAGGTAAAGCAAACCTCAGGGACTACTAACAATATCTTGTTGGCCACAACTGTCACAAGCCTAATCCTGGCAGAAAGGTAGAATGAGAAATTGAGGTTTTGCTCTTTCCAGCATTTATGGTAGAATGATGCAAGGGTGAAAATAATCACAAGTAGTTTCTGGAGAGTCAATCAACAGTGTAATTATATAGGAAACAATTATGTTTTTATGATCTCTTATCTTGAGCTGAGAGCACTTATGCATCTTTGTAAATACAAAGAGAAGAAGTAATTCCTCTTCTTACCATGCCAAGTCCCATGCATTTTCGCTGCCTGCAATCCTCTCTCTTCCTCCATTTTTCTTATATGAACATTACCCATCATCAGAGCCAACTAAACAATTTTCAGTGCTCAGAGCAGAGTGAAAATATGGGACCCTGACATATATAGGAACAGGGAAGTCAGTCTCCACTTCTGACAGGCCATCAACCCCAACCCAGAGTGATGGGTAACTCCCAAGCAATTGCAACTTCTGCTCTGAGACATACTTTGAGACTGGTTTAGGGGTAGATAAGGAGCCATTCCTAAGATGTGCACTGAATGTGTCTTTCCTGACTCTTCCAGCACTTTCTAGTCCACAGCTGTGCCCTGTGTGTAAGCATGACTCCTTAGCCAGGTTGTAAGCTTCCTGAGTGGTTGCAGCTGTAAGAACTTTACACTGTGCATATCTGTACCCCAGTGCTGGGACCCTGGTAGATGCCTGATGTGTCATTAATTGTTCTTATCTTTTGTTCCTGACTACAGCAAGGGATCTCTTAATGGTAGTGATGAATCCTGCTACCCAGTGGCCAGGAGAGAGTCCTGATGTTGTAAAGATAGGTGCTTGGTACACAGAACTTTTCCAAGGCCTTCGCCATGTTCCAGGTCAGCATTCTCCTTGGGAACTCCTCCATGGTCAAGGTTTCGCAGGTTTTTTAGAGATACATGCAGCATCTTTGATTCAAGAAATACCGTAGAGACTTGCTTTCTTCCTCCCAGTTTAGACTTAGTTTCTTCTTTAATTTCTATTACAAAATGGGAACTGACATTGTCTATTCTCTGTGCAGTGTCACATTCAGAGAAGTAGACTAACAATCAAAAAGTAATTAAAAGCAACTTCATCTTTTACTGACATTTCTTGAAGAAGGTCTAAAGGATTTAATAGATAATTCATATCAATATCCTCACACTCTGCCACTGCCTCCAAAGCCAATGGGTCCATGCTTTATAATCCATTTTCAACAACAAAAATCTTTAAAAAGCAAATTTCAGGCTGGGCGTGGTGGCTCACTCCTGTAATCCCAGCACTTTGGGAGGCCAAGGTGGGCGGATCATGAGGTCAGGAGTTCGAGACCAGCCTGACCAACATGGTGAAACCCCCTTCTCTCCTAAAAACACAAAAATTAGCTGGGCATGGTGGTGCACACCTGTAATCCCAGCTACTGAGGAGACAGAGGCAGGAGAATCACCTGAACCCGGGAGACGGAGGTTGCAGTGAGCCGAGATCGCACCACTGCACTGCAGCCTGGGCTACAGAGTGAGACTCCGTCTCAAAAAAAAAAAAAAAATCACATTTCATACAGCTCTTGAATCTTTGCTGTCTCCCTCAATCTATTAAGTCATCTCTTTTATTTTCCTTTTGGTGTAGATATATGTTCCCCTGATATCACCATCCCGATGATACTCTTCCCACTTCACAGGATGCATAGAAAAGTTCAGGGATTTCTCTGATAGACTCAAAATTGCCCTTAAAAGTTTGGAGAGAGAGAAGTAAAAGGCAGCAAGAGATTTAGCTTTGGAGGAGAGAAGGGAGGGAGAATACTGAAACATTTATAATTGAATATCTTTTAAGACTCTCATTTCTCTGAGAATCATTGTTCATGTCTGACTGGACTTCCTTCCCCCAGAGAAGGAAGAGAATCTGTCTCACTGAGTACATGCAGCAGCACTGCACTCGGGGGCAGAGAGCCAAGATTGGTTTCTGTTTATCATGGAAAAGAGCTCAAGGTACTTAGTTTTAAGCTGCACTGAATCTGGTATCATTCATCTGTTTATGTTCTTTAAAAAAAAAAAAAGAAGCCTTTAAAAATTCAGTGCAGAACAACAACAACAACAAAAAGCAAATTGTCCTTTGATTCCATAATGGCTTTTATTCCCCAGAACTGCAGTGTGCAAATAAAGGAAAGCAAATTATGGTCTGAATTAAACTTCTTTCCTCAGCTAGGCTGAGTCACCTTTGACGTTCCATTTTTTGAACAGAGCCGGCTGCACATATAGAGCTATTTTAAAAGATGTCACGTACAAACCTGCAACTTTAGTATGTTCTACTTCAGGCAAGTCATCTAAAGCAAGGTAACTGAGCTGAATTTACTCATCCAGACCCCAGGCTTCAGTTGCCTCGTAAGTCTATTTGGTATATATAGTAGCATCCAGAATATTAAAGCAAAATCATTACAGATGCAGTCCTCTATGGTCCTCTTGGATGCGCCACAGATGGCAAGATGCGATCAGAGAGGAAAGATAAATGCATTAAACTTCTCCTTGCTTATATCCCCTGGTAGGGAGAGAAGTAAATGGAGAGCAAGAGTTTAGTAAACGACTTCAGAATGTTTCTTAGGCTTTTAAATAGTCAAGATACAAGCAAAAGCCTCTGGTCCTAATAACTTAAAGAAGTCCATGGCAGTTCTAGAAAGAAAGCTCTGTGGAGGGTGAGAAGAGAGTGACACAGAATGTACATAATGAACATAAAGCAGAGGATCTAAAAATTCATACTCTCTACATCTCTGCCCTTCCTATTGAGATTTTTTTTCAATGGATGCTAGATGTGAAGGCTTCCTTAAGATCTATGTAGTCAGTAGCAGCTCCCAAATTTCTCAACAGGAAGAGCTTGGGGCATTCATCTTGCTTTTTTGCACTTTACAGATACTGCATCTTTTACAAATTGAATGTTTGTGGCAACCCTGCATCGAGCAATTTTATTAGCGCTGCCATTTTTCCAACAGCACATGCTCACTCTGTGTGTCACATTTGGTAATTATTGCAATAATTTGAACTTTTTCTTTACTATTACATCTGCTATGGTTATCTGTAATCAATGATCTTTGATGATGTTGTTATAGTTGTTTTGGAGCACAACAAACCACACCCATAAAGAAGGTGAACTTAAGGGATAAATGTTGTGTGTATTCTGACGGTTCCAACAACTGGCCATTTCCCCATCTCTCTCCCTGTCTTTGGGCCTCCCTATTCCCTGACATATGATACTGAAATTAGGCCAATTAATAATCCTACAATGGCTTCTAAGTGTTCAAGTGAAAGGAAGACTCATATTTCTTTCACTTTAAATCAAAAGCTAGAAATAATTAAGCATAGTAAGGAAGGAAGGCATGTTGAAAGCTGAGATAGACTGAAAGCTAGGCCTCCTGCTCTAAGAAATAACCTAAGTAATGAATGCAAAGGAAAATTCTTTGAAATAAAGTGCTATTCCAGTGAACACATACATAATAAGAAAGTGAAACAGCCTTATTGCTGAAATAAGTTTCAGTGGAGAAATAACTTTCAGTGGAGAAAGTTTTAGTGGTCCAGATAGAAAAACCAGCCACAAAATTTCCAACTGCCCAAGCCTAACCAGGTCAAGGCCCTAACTCTTCAATTCTGTGAAGGCTGAGAGAGGTCAAGAAGCTGCAAAATAAATTTTGAGGTGAGCAGACGTTGGTTCATGAGGTTTCAGAAAAGCTGTCTCCATAAGATAAAAATGCAAGATGTAACAAAAGATTTTCATTGTAGGCACAATAGCCTTTTGTTGATGCTATCTAAGACATCCATAGCTAGAGAAGAGAAGTCGGTGCTTGGCTTCAAAGCTTCAAAGGCAAGCTGATTCACTTGTCAGAGGCTAATGTAGCTGGTGACTTTAAGTTGAAACCATCATTCATTTACCATTCTGAAAATCCTAGGGCCCTTAAGAATGATTCTGAATCTACTCTGCCTGTCCTCTACAAATGGAACAACAAAACCTGGATGACAGCAAATCTGTTTATAACATGGTTTACTGAATATTTTAAGCCCACAATTGACACCTATTACTCAAAAGATTTCTTTCAAAATATTACTGCTCATTGACAGTACAATGGGTCACCCAAGAGCATTGATGGAGATGTACAAAGAGATTAATGTTTTTACTATCTAAGGAAGCTATAGCTTTAAACAACATATTTCGTAAATAATAAGACTTGAAAGAAAAATAACTGATTCATGGGGTGCAGAATGGATGTTTCTTATTATTTAAGACATGTATTTTGTAAGGCTATAATTGCCTTAGATAGTGATACCTCTGATGGATCTGGGCAAAGTAAATTAAAAATAAAACCTTCTGGAAAGAGCTCTAGATGTCATTAAGAACATTTGTGATTCATGGGAGAAAGTGAAAATATCAACATTAACAGGAGTTGGGAAGAAGTTAATTCTAACCTTCATGGATGACTTTGAGGAATTTAAGACTTCAGTAGAGGAAGAAACTGCAGATGTTGTAGAAATGGTGAGAAGTGGAATTAGAAATGAAACCTGAGAATGTGACTGAATTGCTGCAATCTCATGATCAAACTTGAATGCGTGAGGTAGTTGCCTCCTATGGATGAGCAAAGCGATTTCTTGAGATGAAGTTTTCCTGCTGAAGGTGCTGTAAAATTGTTGAAATGAAACAAAGGATTTAGAATATTACACATACTTAGCTGATTAACAGCAGGGTTTGAGATGATTGACTCTAAGTTTGAAAGAAGTTCTGCTGTGGGTAAATGCTATCAAATGGCATTGCATGCTACAGAGAAATCTTTTCTGAAAGGAATAGTCAGTTAATGCTGCAAACTCTGTTACCTTATTTTAAGAAACTGCTACAGCCACCCCAACATTCAGCAGTCACCACCTGGATCAGTCAGCTGCCATCAACACTGAGGCAAGACACTCCACCAGCAAAAAGACTGTGACTTACTGAAGGCTCCGATGATCATTTGCATTTTTAGCAATAAAGTATTTTAAAATTAAGATGTATGCATTTTTAAACATGATATTTTTGCACACTTAATAGACTCCACAATAGTGTAAACATAACTTTTAAATATGATGTAATACCAAAGAGCTTCTGTGACTCAGTTAATTGCAATATTCTCTTTACTACAGTGGTCTAAGCTGAACCTACAGTATCTCCTATGTAAGCCTGCACAATAGTTTTATTTAAATAATGTAAATATTCAAAGTGTCTAGGAAGGTTCTGAGGGAGATTATGAGAGATGGTGGCTGGGTAGTGCCCCTTCTAAGCCATGCCTCCTTCAGTGCCATATCTGTGTAGAGTCCAGTCTTCCAAAGAGTGATCATTCTAAATTATGTCTGAGAAACACTCACTTTCAGTCATCAGAAACAAACCTCATGAGGAAGCCACAGAATCAACTGGATACTTCCCATTCTTGGGAGGTTTAAAGAGGCAGTTTTGTGTGTCAATTGGGGAGTGAATTGTAGGGTCAGACAGACTTGTTTTGAAATCACAGTTTTGTTTTTTTTTTTTTTTTTTGAGACGGAGTCTCGGTCTGTCGCCAGGGCTGGAGTGCAGTGACCGGATCTCAGCTCACTGCAAGTTCCGCCTCCCGGGTTTACGCCATTCTCCTGCCTCAGCCTCCCGTGTAGCTGGGACTACAGGCGCCCGCCACCTCGCTCGGCTAGTTTTTTGTATTTTTTAGTAGAGATGGGGTTTCACCGTGTTAGCCAGGATGGTCTCGATCTCCTGACCTCGTGATCCGCCCGTCTCGGCCTCCCAAAGTGCTGGGATTACAGGCTTGAGCCACCGCGCCCGGCCACCAAATCACAGTTTTATAATTGTTAGTTGTATGACCTTGGGCAAGCCATCTGGTCTGTCAGATTTGTTGTATGTAAATAACCTACTGCCTAGGGCTGTGTGGGTCAAGCTGGGGTGTGTGTGTGTGTGTGTAGTATTGCTTGGTTCTTGTACCTTATAAGTGGTTCAAAATGGTAGCTGTTATTATAAATATCGTAATTTATATTATTTTACTGAGCTCACATGTATTGTCTTTCCATGTGTTATCCTCATTCCTTGACTCAAGAAAAATTAATTATCTTGACCTAAAACTTGTCATAGGTTGTGAAGACATCAGTTTTCTAAGTTGAAGGTTTGGTCAAGTGGAAAGACTTGCACACGAATAACAATAATCTAGTGATGAAGTACAAAGGGCGAATGGTATGCTAAAGAAGCCCTGAATTCTGACTGCTGTGGGTGAGGAGGGCTCATAGAAGAGATGATATATTTTAGCTAGTTCTAAAGGAGGAATAGAATCTCATCAGTTGGAAGTGGGATGTGGGGTGGTGAATTGCTGACAGAGAGAAATAATAGCTTAAAGGAATACAGGTTTGAAAGTATAAAGTCTTTCAGAGTAATTTGTTCTAAGAAACCTAAGGATAGACTTGAGGAAAGGTTGATGGCTGGGGGATTGGGACAGGAGAGATGTATCAGGATATAAATGTGAATTTTAATCTTAAACCTAGTAAGGCTGAGAGAGTTCACGCTTACTCTATGTGCATTAAGGAGCCATTGGGAGGTTTTTAAGCCCGGAAATGTCACAGTAAGGTTTGTTTGGGAAAGATAATTCTGGTGTGTTCTGAAGGGTTTATGTGGGAGAAATATGAGATGCAGAGACACTAATTAGAAAATTATTTCAATAAGGAGGCATTTTAGGTCAGAGGCAGTGGTAATGGAGAGATGAAGGTGTATTTCAGAAAAGAAAAGCAGGAATCTGAAGTGAAAATATTTATCCCTCACCACAGAAGCTCTTTCAAATATTTGAAGACACTGTTTTGAGCTTTCTAGATCATTTAGTTTTTCAGACCAAACCTCTCCCACCCCTTTAATTGCTTCAATTTAGAAATATCCTTGTCTTCCTTAACATACTTTTGGTGAGTAATCTAAATCTGTCATTTTTCTGATTTAAAAATAGGCTCTTAAATTGAAACCCACACTTCAAATATAGACTCATCACCCCAACCAGACATTGTACAGCTATCGTTTATTATAAAATGGCATTATCTTTTAAACATTTTGTCATAATCTTGGCATCATTGAACGTGTAGCTAATGAATAAGCCCAGATCCTTTTTGCATTAACTGTTGTCATGCCACCTTTTAACATATGATTTGCAAAGTTTTATCCACATACATTGATATTGACAGGCTGAAGTAGGTGGGCAGGTGTGTGATAAAAGCCTTGGAAGATTATATTTTAATATAGCTTACTTAGGTTGCTAATAATTGAGAGTGACTTATGAATAACTATATCTAAGTAAGCTGTTGATGTAGACTTCTAGAGCAAATCATGATTCATAAACATTTACCTTAAATCTGTAGCCTAAAACACTTAACCTGGAATCCCTCCAGCCTCATCCCAGCCAAGCTATTTTACAGCAGAGAAATTTATTGACAAGTAGAGAATCTGTCTAAAACAGATATATTTAGACTTAATTTCCATCATAGATAATTAACCAGTTCACTCATAATTTCTCATCAACCTAAACTATCTGTACAAGTATAACATGACATAATGATAATTTCTGTGAAAAATCACCTAAGGATTCTTGTTGATAAGCTCATAATGTGACCTTGGGCAGATCATCTTCTCATATGCCTTAGTTTTCTCATCTATAAAATAGGGAGATAATACTAATATTAACAATATCTCATGGGGTCATTATGAGGATTAAATAATCATATTTTAAAAATAATTAGAATACTGCCAGGCTTATACAGAATACTGCTGAGAAAGAACAGGATAAGTAGTTGTTAACTAAGTATCATTTTCTCCTACCACTACAACAAACTAACGTAACCAGCTGGGAATGGAGATGAGTTAGGATCTCACTCATATTCTCTGTTGTCTAGCTTGCCCTTAGCTGAATATTTGATCATTCCTCAAGAAGCATTTATTAATCATATGCTATATTCCATGCACTGTGTTTAAATTGTGCTTAGAAAATGTTAAAATGTTAAAACGACTCTAAATGTTAAGAAATTTAGAGTCCAGTGGTATAACAAATGCTTAAACTACGAATAACAGCACAGACTCCAGGGTTGTGACATCTTTCTGGCTTGTGGACAAGTCAGTGACTTCCGACCTGTAAAGTTGTTATGCACTTACCTATTTTCCCAAAAAGTCGACATCAGAACTAACCTGACTGTTGGATATGAAAGGAGTTTGGGGACTGTAATATGTTTTCTCCTAAAAATAAGTTTTTAAACATGTAGGCATTATTGGTTCTTAAAAGCAGATGAGAATTACTGGATGGAAGGGTGACTAGAATACCAGTGGGGATAAGGCTAGTTAAAAGTACAAAGTAATTTGGGGCATATTTATACATTGTGGAAGTTATTTTTGCTAGACTCAGATATTGAAATGTCTTTTTTTGAATTAGATAATAAACAAATATAACTTTATCCAGAATTAACTATGCATATTGTACACACTGATCAATCAAACACTTTTTCCTGTCTGTGCCCTTTAGCCTCACATGTAAACCAGAAGTCAAGTGGCATTGGGAAAACCTTGATCTTTCACTATCCTACCATGGTCATTCCAAACATTTCCAATCATTCTTCATAGATAATACCATTTTTAAGAGTCAGTTAACTTTGCAGTACTTTATATTTGTTAGAGAGACAACTGAAGTGGTGAGACCAGCTGTGTAGCATCCTTTCCTGCCTAGAGTCAAAACCTGATTATACTTATTTCAAACACAGCAGAAGATGAACCTGGTATAATACAGCTGTATCCAACCACTGTCCCAGTACAGGGAAATTTAAGTTGGCTCTATTCAGTACTACCCCTTCTTCTGTTCTCTCTCCTCGTGGGATTACAGGCATTCTTTAATGTTGCAGAGTAGAGATAAGTTGGACAGGGTTAAGCTAGGTCAGCAGGCACAGAAGGGCACCACATCCACTGGAACTTAGTGGGATTTGGGGCCTGCCAGAGAAGGTCAGTGCTTCTCTGCAGCTGATGTGAAGGTAGAACCGTTGAAGCCTTGGCTTCTGGCTTTGGATGGACCTCACTGGAGTGAAGACTAGATAGTCTGCAAATTATGATATGGCATCCACAGGGCTTTTGAACACAACAAAAATCCTCCTGCCAGGAGTGCTTTCCTGAGACACTGCTTATTTCTGTACAAAACATGCAGATCCACAAACATCTTATCTTTTATTCTTCTCCTCTCAAATGCACTGCCTCCATTTTTACATTTTTGACATAGAAGCATCTAAAGTAATTCATCTAATGGAATTTAGAAACTTAAAAACACTAGAGACAGCAATTGTGAAGTTATTTCTGCTTTCTACCCTGGTAAACGTGAGGAAATGGACCCAGACTCTATTAACCACATGTATGGAGAAATTTAGGGAAAAGGAATAGGTGGGGAGGTGGTAAGAAATATACAGCAAGCAAAAGTAAAATAGGTATTTCAAACAACTCTACAACAGCTGAATTTTTGAAAATGCCTGTATGTTTTATGGACCCTAGAATGAGATTGTAGAATTTAACTCCTGTTCTGGTGCTTGTTCTCTGAGTGACTTTCAACAAGTCACCTTTCTAGACCTCAAGGATATCCTCCTCTGTGAATGGGGATAATGATGGCACTCTCTCATGGGCTGTTATGAGAATTAAATAAGTGTGTAAATACTTATAAACATTTACATAAGTATTCAAGAGTTGAAATATTTTATGGAGTTTATTTTTTACTTAACAAACTCACAAAAATACATTATAGCAATCCTGAAATTGCCCACTATTAGGAAGGGTAAAACTAGTAATCTTGTCATGGTAGTCTCAGAAAAGGTTAGTATTAAGACACTGTAATACACAGATGAAAGGAGCTTTGGGATGGAGTCTTAGTTGCTGTGGATGTAAAGACAAGGAAAAACTCAAGTTTAGGCAAGAAGGTGGTAGAAAAGAGATTTCAAGTCTGAGCCAACAATTGGTGAAGAATCACTTAAATTGCCTTAAACATAACCACCACTAAATGACTTTTTTGCTGGCAGGATTTTCGGTTTTTTATTTGCTTTTTCTATTGTTTTTATCTGAAGATATTTTTCCAGAAAGATATTTCTGGCTGTAAATAGGAAATCAATGGTAGGCAGGCTTTACTTTGCTGAACTTATCGATTCTATAAAACGAATGCTGCTCATCTATACATCTAGCCAGGCAAGGAGTCTCGGACCTTTCAAATCCAACAGGGCTGAAAAGGAAAAGGGGTCTTCCTTAGCTTCACACAAACTCACAGCCATTTTGATGACAAGAAAGCAGGGTTGCTTCCCAATGTGTCTTTGTTCGAGTGATAGCAGCCCTATTGAAACCTCCTGATGGAGCTCATTGAAAATAATAGGCCCTATTATCTTCACTGGCAATGCTGCCATGAAGCTTCAAAAACTGAAATAATGACAGCACATATTGGATGTACAGTAGAAAGGCATAGCGTGATTATGGGCAATTTCTGCCTCTTTTCTACGCACCTCAATGGATGAGGAGGGGGCAGCTGGGGCAGACTGTAATGCCCAGGGAGGGACATTTTGTAGCTCTGCCCTTTTTGTCATGTTTGTATGCTTAGAATTTAAATGCTTTTTCTCAAATAATTTGTAAAAGTGAAATATCAATCTCAGAATCTTTAGAAACTAGAGTTTGGGAGGAATTGATTATTTAATTTAGTAATGAAATACTGTCATATTTGGTAACTTGGCAGGGACTGCTGCTGTGAAGTTGGTAGGAAATTTCTGGGAGACAGTAAGTGCGGTAAGGCAGAGTGACCCTGTACTTACTCTACAGAGGAGGGTTTCTGTGAGATCACAATGCCCTTCCTTTCCGCACATCAGCGCTCTCTGGAATCCCGGATATTCCCAGCAAATCTGATTTTTCTGGCCACTGGATATGGGAGGAACAAATGAGGAGGAGGATAAATCTAGAAGAGAGGAATACGTCAGCCCTCAGAAAAACCCAGTGGGCCAGGAACAGACCTATTAGGCTCTGAGGAATTACCAGGAGGAAAACTCTCCTGAAGGCTCAAAGACAGCTGAGCAGGAAAGGGCTCCCTCAGGAGGAGAATGGGCTCTATTAAAGGAAGAAAAAAAAAAAAAGTATTTGCTTTTGGGAACCTTTCTTTGGTTGCTTGTTATTATCTCTGTTTTCAGAAATGGAATGTCTTAAAACCACTAACCAGCACACACATTTTTGTTTCATTTGAAACAACTCTAAAGAATACAGTGTGCTGTGTACATCACCCTTGGGGCTTACACTTAATATAAGAACAAGGTGATCTCCTTACTTTCCTGGTGCCTAAGCTGGGGAGAGACCCATAGCAGAAACAGCATCATCTGTCTCTTGTGGCAAAATGATAAGTGACAAGAAGGAAAAGGATATCTAATAGACATTTTTCACAAATCTGTCCAATGGTTGAGGCAGGTTGTTATATTCTACCAGGCCCAGGTAGGTAATAATGAGAAGCTGCTACAGGACCTAAGTGGGACTTATATCTGCATAAGAAAAATTTCTCTCCCAGCTCATCCTTCTTCTGGCATATCCTCTTATATATTCAATCTGACTAGGAAATACTTCCTTCAGGGCCTCAGTTCAGATGGCAACGTTATTTTCTTGAGAGATGTTACCCCTTGGGAAACGTGTCTAGTACATCTTACCAGCATGCATCATCATGTGTGTACACACAAACATATGGCCTCCCCACATCATGCTTAACCACAGGGAGGCCTGAACCATCAAAAGGCAGCTCCAGAAATGCATGGTGGTAAAAATCTGGGGTGCTTGGTGTCTGCAAAGCACCGTCCTGGGTAGGCCTCTACTCCCTTAGCTGTCCCTGTCTGCAACTAGTCTAAAAGCTCCATAAGGTCAATGACAGCTTATCTATTCCTGAAACCTAATGGGGGCCTTATAGATAATTATGAATGAAAGTGTTGACCAAATATAAAAATCCTTACTAGTAAAAGTAAAATTTGAGAAGATTTTTAAGGAAAGAAAATGAGATTTCTTGTTTATAACTACTTTAAAACCTCTTAGAAGTCGAATTTAAGGCCAGAATCTATAAATTCCAGATAAAATGATCTCTCCTTCCTTTGAATCTGGCAAGGTACTTTCAGACCATGTCACTATTCCAGGTGCTTTCCTCCGAATTATATCTCTCAACAGAAACTTTTCTTGTCTACCACGCTTGTTCTGGCCTCTTTTTTTCTGATGGGCAGCTGGGATAGATGTAATTTATGCATTTATATGTTTGTTTATCCTTCGTGCAAAAATGCTGACTTGCTGAATTAAAAGTCTTAACAGACAACAGAAAAAAATCCTGAAAATCGTTCTACTTTTCAGAAAACTTCAGTTTCTAAATACTTATTAAAGCTTGGCCCAAGAATAACCTAGATGACATCACTGCTATGCTCATTTAAAACACAGATTTCAGACTTTACCCCAGATCTAAACTGGAATCCTTGGAGCTGCGCTTTAGGAATCTGTATTCTTAAACAAACATTCCAGGCAGTTCTTGTCCACAACAACGTGTGACAACAGTGAGATTCTGAGCTTAGATAGCATAGTTACACCTATATTTCTGGGTGAAGCCTCACAGTTGCAGCTTCCAAACAAAATAAGTTCTATATCACATCTCAAAAGCAATCTTTCAATACTGCACTGTGTTTTCTGATCACAGCATAAATGGGGTGTTGAAGGGTTTTCCAATGTCGTAGATTTTGTCTTAAGTGGATGGAGGGAAGATATGCCTCAGAGCAATGCAATGTATCAGAGAATGCATTTCCCCTCTTAGGGCATGGCCTGGTGTAGAGCTGTGGTGAATTAAAATGTGCAGATTGTCCAGTAGCACAGTCAGTAGTACACTCAAAGCACCTTCTTTCAAAGAACAGTGCCTAGGGGTTGTTGAATTTTCCTTCCCTCTGGTGTACTTGGAGTATTTAATCCTCAGAGTGGATTGATTTTTAACATCCTTCCCTTCTATATAATGGTATCTTTAGCAGTGATCTTCTAATAATCAGTGATAATCATTAATTTGATTTATCCTTTATTTTTAAAATGAACAATTAAAAATAAAATTTCAACTTGAAAACTGTTATGAAAATTCAATAAAGTATTTCATGTATGACCCAAAATAGATGCTTCTTAGCGATGTGTAGTTTCCATTGTTTCATTCTTGGCAATTTTAAACATGAACTTCAAGTAGTCACTTAGAATGACAAAACTGAATAGCCCATGTAATTCTTCTTTATTTTTACAATCATGTGCAATCATTGTATATCTAGTGTTTAAATTCAGGAATATGTAGAACAGCATTTGGAGAGGCAAACTCAAAGAATGTTGAGTCATTACAAACATCTTATGAACTGGTAATTCTTCAAATGTCATGTAGAATATGACATTTATTAAAGAACATATAGATTTTACTAAAGAACGATGCTGATTTGAAGGTCACCTACTGGAATATTATTAAAAGTCGACAGTAATCTCAGTAATTTAGAAATGAGACCAACAAGATACTTTTTTGCCAAGGAGTATTTCATCACTGACATTGCTTAGAGTTGCTGGAGCATATTGATAATGAAAAAAGCATACAGTCTTTTAGTCCATTCTAGAAGGTGTGAACAATGCACCTTCTTATTGCCTGCACCTGGGGCAGTAGATCCATTGCAGAGCTGTCACTGGGTAGCAGGAAAAGTTCAGCATCTGTGCTTATCTCTCTTTTGACCTGTGTAATTTGCATAATTTAAGACATTGAATAGGTATCTCACTTTCATTGCTAGGGGACTCTTTTTCCATTCATAGTAGTTGAGTTCCACTGGATTGTGGTTCAGGCTGGGCAACTCAGGCTCTCATATTGATACCACTTTATGGCAGGGACACAACATAACATTTCTTTACCTAGAAATAGTTACCTGGTTTTGTACCATCCTTTTATTTCATTTAACCTCCAGCTAATGCCTTTGCTCCAGCCAGACTGCAATCCTTACAGCCAAAAGGACATGAGTTTGCAGAGCAATTTCATGTTTGTGATTTTATTTCATCCTCAAGACTTATAGGAGATGCCGAAGAGACAGTGTTTTCTTCCTGTTTTGTGGATGAGAAGAGGAGGTTCAATGAGCTATTAAGGGACACAGTTAAAATTAGAGCTCAGGACTTCTGTCTGTATCCTTCATCTTTGCTCAGATTTTCTCAGGAAGCATTACTCTCACTTTCTGGGGTATGTAAATCCTTTCTCTCGCTCTCTCTTTTTTTCTTTAGATTTTTCTTTTTTCTATAAAACATTCTTCCTCTAGCCTCTAGTGAAAATAACATATAATGTATATCTAATATTTAGCAATTCAGAAAGTCTTATGTATTTTCTTATTTTGCATTCTTAAATTATGTCTTCCTCAAAAAGCAGGGGTTAAAGTGACCTTTTGACTATAAAGGTTGTAGGTTTGTAGAGCTGAACTCCGGTCAAGTCATCAGATTCCAATCCCAGACTCTTTGCATCATACATCATGCTTTTGCAGTTCTGAAATAGCTTTTTGCATCTTATCTCCTGGCATTGCATTCTGTGCCACTGGAATGTTGTCTAAGTTTTTCCATATGCATTGCTGCCCCACTTGCATCTCCAACTGAACTCTAACTTAATTGACCAAAAAGGCAATGTTTTATAATTCTTTTATGTCCTGCTCTTCTCTATAGCTCTTAGGATATTTCGAAGCACATAATTTTCAAAAATCTATTTTTAGTTAATTGCTTTGACAATAGATTAAATTATTGATTGATTGAAATATTTATCATAATTAGTCCTTTGACTCTTGGCATAATTCACTTTACGTGCTCTTTCTACATATTACAGGCACTTTCATTAGCATATCCTTATTTTCCAGACCTCTGTGAATTTGGTACAATGTTTTGACCCTTTATTTAAATCAGCATTTGAGCCCAGCATCTTTCTGGATTTTGTGGCATATTTTTGGCCTATATTCCTCCACCTCTGTGTTCAGTTCTTCTCTTGGATTATAACCTATGATATGTCACTATGCAATGTGATTTTTGAGATTTAGACCTGTGACTGCCTCACACTAGCTCAGTGCAATAGCCATCCAAGGGAAGTGTTAGAGTGAAAAATTAGCAGGTTAGCCTTTATTAAAAGGAAGGTGAGCTGTTTAGAAAATTCTGGCTTTGAAATTATGTTAGAAATTTATTTCCGTGTCCTAGCAGTGAATAAAAGATACATCTCCTGTTTAGATAAATGTCCTTGAGATCACCTGCACTTTGATTTAAAAAGATAGCTCACACAACTATGGCAATGAACAAAAAGTCAGACTGATAAAATTAAGAGACAACTGAACTAAGAATTGAAAGACTATGAACTCAGTAGACTGTGAAGTCCTTAGGAGCACAGACTAATTACTAATATTCATATTTCTGGTACACAGATGTTTCTGCCTTTGGAAGTCCTTAAAAGTCTTTCAAATAAGTGAACAAATGACTAAAAAAAGAATGACATAAGCCACATCTGCAAGTCTGTTTCTGCCATGTTCCAACTGAGTAACCCAAAGTAACTCAATATTCTTACTTGGTCTATGTCAGCTTTCCCATATGTAAACCTGGGATTTGAAGTGAGCTATCTTTACCTTGGGGTTGTGAAAATAAAATGCTGTATGCCTGTTAATGCTAACCATTTGCTAACTGTAGTTTAAACAGTTTATTTTTCCCACATATTACAAACAGCAGAGATTAGCTAAGGCTGGTATTGCTCAGCAGCTCAGTGATGTCAGGGTCTGTATCTCTTCAACTCATCGTACCTTTCTCTCGTTATCAGACACAACTGCAGAGGCTCCAGCTAGAAGAAGTCTAGAAAGGAATATGTAGGGAAGAGGAGGGGTAATACCTGTTGTGGTATCTACTTTCTTTTACCTGGAAAGGTGTTTTCCCAGGAGCCTACAGAGAAGACTCCCTTTCGGGTCTCATTGAACTTTGTACATAATTATTCCTATCAGTTTGAAAGGGACAGAACTGTTATGATTGGCTTCAGTCAAATCATGTTTCATTGCCTAGGAATGTGCATACTCTGCCCCAAACCAAATCCAGACACTATTAACAAGGAAAAATAACATCTAATCATGTATTCCACATAAAAATATCTGGAAATGTTTTGAGGAACAAGATTTTAGAAAAACCAATATGTCAGTGCTTCCACTGGACATAAAAGTGTGTGTGTGTTGTATGTGCGTGCACATATGTAGTAGTAGTGTTAATGGGGGTAAGAATTTAACCAAGTTCTTCTTTGATTACTAACTGCCTGATTTGGGAAACGACTGGCATAAAGTCGTCTGGTATGTGATGTCCTTAAAGTAATGGATACTTTTAGAATCAACATTTTTTATGCTACCTTGTAAAAATCCCCGCTTTGTTCAGCTTTGCAAAATAGAGTGATGTCACAGTCTTTATCTTAGAGGGAGTATTAGCTGACTCTCCAATCTGCCATATGCTTTCCTCTTTAACTTTTGATACTGAAAGGAGAGGCATTTCATATCATCAGTGCAAAGTGCCTATTGAAGTAAGACTCGTAAGAGTAATAATTATAGTGTATGGTAGCACAACGCATTTGGTCTGAGATGCTCCTGACTTACGTCTTCTCCTTTAATTACGGGATCAAACCAGTATGCCATTCCTGTAGTATCTGGTGACCCACAAGCTTCTTTTACACGAGTATGTCTGGCATACTTAAATAGGGCATTCATTCCATTATTTGCTTGGCTATGATCCTGGTTCCCCCTCCTTCCACTTCTCACACCCACTATTAAATTGCTCTGCTTACTTTCCATTATGGAAGTGACTAGAACCTAATACTCTGACTCTGCTTATATATGAAGTCAATGTTTACTCTGTTGAACCCATCAGTGTTTAAAAAGGAAAGCAGGGAGACATCTGTGACCCAGCCACTGACTGGAGGTCACAATTTCCAACTGCCAAATTGCCAAGTAATTTTATTAATACCAGCCTCTGAAAGAGAAGGAAAAGGTGCTTTTAAAGCCTTTGGTTACATAGCTAGAATACAATTCTACATTAAATATCAGCTAATTTTTTTTTTTTTTTTTAACCCCACACATAGTAGAGCCTGGATTATTTACAGTTCATCAGGATGCTCCAGGGTTATACGACTGCCACACAACAGATTTCTTTGTTTTAAGAGAGCAACAGATACTACATAGTTTATTGCAGTAAATGTCTCATTTCTAACTATAGACACATTAAAGCCTTCACATTAGCTAGAGGACTCTTGGTAATAATTTATAGCTACAACAATAATTATAGCTCCATTTTTATTAAACACACTCCCCCCAAGATATTTTATTTTCAATACAGAAGTTTTTACTTTGTTAGGCTTCAATAGATTGGTGTCTTAGTCTGTTTTCTGTTGCCATAACAGAATACCACAGACTGGGTGATTTATAAATAATATAAATTTGTCTCATGATTCTGGAGGCTGGAAAATTCAAGACTGAGGGGTTGCATCTGGTGAGGGCCTTCTCGCATGGCAGAAGGCATCACGTAGCGAAAGAACACGTGCAAGAGAGAGGAAAGGGGGGCTGAATGTTTTCCTTTTATCACTTATGTGATAACTAACCCAATCCTTTGATAAAGGTATTAATCCATTATGTGGTGACAGAGCTCTCATGACCTAATTGCTGCTTGACAGTTCCACCTCTCAACACTGTGTTAGGATTAAGTTTCTGATGAACTTTAGAGGACATATTTAAACCAAAGCAGTTGGTTTCTGGATGCATATAGAGGCCATTTGTTGTTGTTTCTTTTTCTTTTTCTTGTTGCCTTGACAAAATAAAATCATTCCGTTCTTGGCTGTTCTTCTGAATTTAATTCTTTCCCTTAGGATTTACAAGAATTAAACTGTTTGTTCCAAATGAATTGGTAGACTTTTTTTTTTTTTAAATGTATGTCACTTGCTCAGATACTGTGATTTACCTAAATCCAGGGAGAGTCAAATGCAGCATTCATACTAGTGGGCCCCTATTGTTGATTTAAAGGTAAAAGCCGCAATAATTTTTTTTTTTTTTTATTTCCTTACAAGTCATCTATATTAATTGAACAAGTAAAGGATTGGAGTCGGAGTCTCAACATTTCAGAAAGATAGATGGCTGATAGTCTTAATCTCTTCAAACTGCCATAACAAAATAACTTCAGCCAGCTGGCTTAAACAACAAATTTATTTTTTCACAGTTCTGAAAGCTGGGAGTCTGAGATGAGGGTCCCAGCACTGTTGGGTATTGTAAGGGCTCACATTCTGGGTCGCAGGAGCTGCCTTCTCCCTGTGTCCTCATGTGGCTGAGAGACAGAGTTTTCTGGTATCTCTGCTTATAAAGGCACTAATCCTGTCTGAGGATTACACATGTATTACCTCATCTAAACCTAATTATGTCTCAAAGGCTCTATCTCCAAATATCATCACACTGGGGGCTCAGGCTTCAACATATGAATTTGGGAGTAGGGGACACAATTCATTCCATAGCACTAACAAAGATAAATATTCTCCAACAATAAATGTTTAAAACTGCTCATTTTGATTGACAAAAAATATTAAAATGTCAGTAGAATTCACGAGAAAGTAAATCTTCAGATGCTAAAAAACAAAGAAATTTAAACTATAAGGTGTACTGACAATGAGGTTGACTAGAGTGGGCTATTGTCCAACTAATATAATAGATTGGATTTTAGTTCCCCGCCCCCCAGATAATGAACATGAGATTTTGACTTGTACAAGGCAGGATGTTGGCACTAATATGTATGTATAAGTCTAAGAATTTAAAAGGATTGGCTAGAAAAAAATCCACCCAATATCTCAGACAATAACAGAGCCTACTGACTTTGACTTCCCAAATGGATGAGTGAAAAACAGGTCCCAAAGCACCTGCCTAGTGGGTCCTAATCATGGACGCACGAATCATGCAAGTTTGGCATTTAAATTTACTCAGGTTGCATGGTCTGAGAAATATGTATCCTTGGTGGTAGAATCCCTGAGACAAACAGAAATAAATGCAACACTGTTCTATAGAGATTCTTCTGCAACCCAGGTTTCAAGAGAAAAATGAATTTGTAAAAAATTATAATCCAGCATGAGTGTAGTCAACAGATACAAAACCAAGAATATTAGCAGCCAGGAACTTGAAATAGTAAATTAAAGATTACACAAAGTAAAAAGGGGGCCTAAAATGTTTAAAGAAATTAAAAAAGAAATCCAAGAATATAAGATACCATGAAATACACAAATTTCAAATTGATACAAATAGAACATGTAGATATGAAGCATTTTATCACTACGTTAAAAAAAACGTAGGTTTAAGTAGTAAACTGAGCGAAGGTGAGAACAAAGCAGCTTGAGCAAATTTGTGATTTGAAATACAAATCTTAGTAAACTACTAGAAAGAAGTAATAAATACAAAAAAACATGCAAGGAAGCTTAAAGAGTCAAGGTTTTCAACATTCAGCTAATAGGATTTCAGAAAGGAAAAATGAAGAGGCAAGATGGAAACCAAATGTCTGAAAATTTACAGAATTGATAAATGACCAGAATCTTCCGATTTAAAACACACATAGATCTATCCATCCATGTATTCATTTCATTCCTAGGCAGACTATAGACCAACTATAGAATACCAAAGAGAGCAAACCTGAAAAGTTAATAGGCAATTCACTGTCCACTGACAGCAAACTTTTCAATTGCAATAAAATGTCAGAAGACAAATACCTTTAAAGTGCTGAGTGTAATTGTTAGTTTTGAAATTTACATTCAGCTAACCTAGCATCCAACTGTGAACCCAAAAGAGTTATTGACTAGATCGAGACCATCCTGGCTAACACGGTGAAACCCCGTCTCTACTAAAAATACAAAAAACTAGCCGGGCCAGGTGGCGGGCGCCTGTAGTCCCAGCTACTCGGGAGGCTGAGGCAGGAGAATGGCGTGAACCTGGGAGGCGGAGCTTGCAGTGAGCTGAGATCCGGCCACTGCACTCCAGCCTGGGCGACACAGCAAGACTCCGTCTCAAAAAAAAAAAAAAAAAAATTTAAGGTGGAGAATACAATAAATTATAGACTGTACTTCACTTTTAAAATGCCTTTCAAAATGTTTAAAATACTTCATGATTTAAAAAATCTTGTTTTAATTCAAGACGTTTTTAACTAATGATGAAACTGTACCTTTCTGTATTTCTTTCTCTATGTATCTTCCTATAGTATCAAAATTCATGCAAGAGAGTTTAACTACTATGCCCTGTACGAATAATATCTAGGATCTGTTAACTTTTCAAGAAACTTCAATAATATTTGTAACCTGTCAAGAAACTTTGACTCCAAAGTATGTAACAAAAATTGCAAATTTTTAAAATGTGTAGTAAAATGTCTACAATACATACTATTGACAATCATTAAATTTCAAGACCATAAAACTTCCACTTCATTAAAAAATTTTATTTTTTACTTTGAGGGAATTTCCATGCATATAATTCCTAAAATTTGGGGTCAGTAAATAACAAATTAGCTTAGAAACAAACAATTCCAGAAGCAAAAAACCTTTGAAACTGTTCCTATTCCAAATTTATTTTTAATGTGAAATTTGAGTATGCCGGCTATGATTTTGCTATGCATTATGTTGCTACGATATAGAAGTGTTGTTCCCAAAAATAGACGCCTAGGGTCTATCTATGATGGTTCTTCAATGATCCTGTTATTAACTCAATAGCCCCTTTGCCAAGAATATTCATTGCTCAACATGTAGAAAGCATGGATGTGTTTGCTTCTACCCTTGTGCCTTTTACTCTAATGTTTTTTCTTTCTCCTATGGCTATTACAAGTATAATGTTTATTGAGTTATCACATGTCAGATGCTGTGCCCAGAGTTCCAAATGCCTTAACTCCTTTAATCCTCATGATAGCCCTAGGTAAACAGATTCAATTATCTTTAGTTTATATAGATGGAAATTGTGGCTTAGAGAGTTAGATAACTTGCCAAAAATCACACTGATAGAAAGTGTAAGGAAATGAGCCTTTCTGACTTCGATGCCTCCTTCTTGCCCATTATATGATGCTGCCCTCACGTTTTCTACAGAAAGTAAGAATGTTGTTGTTAGGCCTAGTGTTTGCCAAATGAATTCATGCCACTTTTACTATAACTTCTAAAGGATTAGACAGGACAAACTCATAATGATGGTTTGAAACTTCCAGCAATGGAGAAGGCAGGGTCTTTAGAGGTCCTAAGCACTAAAATATTGTGGTGATTATGGAGAATGTTTTTTGCCTCTCTTCACCCCCTATGTAATTCAAAATATAAACAATGCTAAACTGAAAAATAGGAATAAGTTCACCAGAGTCCTAGTTTTGTGTATGATGTTTGCTTTTCCTGAAATATATTATTTCAAAAACTATTTTTATGTACCTCATTTTGCTGGTATCTAAAGTATAAATTTGGTCTGTGTGATGGTTAATTTTACATGTCAGTTTGGTTGGTGTTTTCTGATAAGATTAACATTTAAACTGATTAGCTTTGAGTAAGCCAGATTGTCCTCCCCAATACAAGTAGACCTCATCCATTCAGTTGAAGGCCCAAATAGAACAACAACAACAAAAACTAGCCTCCTCAAACAACAGCGAGTTCTCCAGCAGAAGGCCTTTAGACTTCATCTGTACCATCAGCTGTCCTAGATCTTCAGCCTGCAGGTCCACACTGCTTGTTCTAGAATTGCCAGCCTCCAGAATCACATAAGTCAGTTCCTTATAATAAATATCTTTCTATGTATATTCACATCCTATTTTATGTTTTTTTGTTTGTTTGTTTCTTCTGGAGAACCTAATACTCTCCATTGAGTAATCCACATTTCAGAAAGGCCTGTTCTCAGTCAAGTGTCCTAAATCCATGCCTTTTCTTTCCTAATGTTAGTGTCTAAATCGTCAATTCACTCTGGTCTCACTTACTTTGCAAAAGATGCAAGTGAATGCTATTTATTTAGCAACTTAGAGTTTCTCCCTCTTATTTCTGTGGTACTAAGAACATTCTCTACACCTATTCTTTATCCTCAGGTCTGCTATTGAAATCTAACCTTGGTTTATGAAACAAGATAATGTAATTATGAGCATGAGCTTTGGAATCAGACCTTCATTCAGTCTCATTGCCCTGTGGCCTTGAGCAAGTCACTTTGAATCCCACTATCCTCGTTGGTAAAATACGAAGATGAAAATGCTACTGCATTTAAGGATGTTTCATGGTGCTATGCAAATGTGTCTTCAATCAATGTTGGTTATTTTTATTGTAGGTATTATTATGTAAGTGTGCTTGTAATTCCTCACTTGGTCATTGGTGAAAGTGGGTTTATAAATGACCAATTAAATGGTCCTTTAGAAATTGCCCTATGGGTCTATAATGGAAAGAATTGAAAGCCTGAATATTAACCAAGGTATACCCTGAATATGAACTGGGCATGTATAGTGCTTTTCAACTATCTGCTGTCCAGTTATGGTGCCAAGTTTCAACCAATTTAAAATCCTACAAGTTTTAGAACTAGTCATGAGATTTTCCTCGATCCTCCAGGACATAGAAATCAAATGAGCTCACATTTAAGCACTTAAAGGCTCTTGAGCTGTTTGAATGGACGTCTGAGATCCATGACATATCCTGTGTTTGCTGCAGTGTTTGGTTCTTAGACACCAGGGTCACAATGAATTTCTTCAGAGCTGGCTTTCCTAAGGAATATTTTGTATGTGGAAGCCTTCATCTCATAAACAATTGAATTAGTTCACATTAACCACCATCAATGGCAAAAGTACACAAAGCATAAGGAAATCAGCTAAAATAATGTTTTTGAACCAGCTGCTAAATTAAGTAATGTATTTGTTTTATTGCACATTTGCATAATACGGCAAACTAGAAACTCTGTGTAACAGATGTGCTGGTGGCAGGGAGATTTGATTACTGGCTTCTGTTATTAATCACTGCACAAATCTTAAATGATTTGTTTCTACAGTTTGATCAATTTACATCTCAGAACTTACATTTATGCACACAATGTAGAGATAAAGCATCTGTTCACACCTTTCGTGGAGATATCAATATATTTATGGGGACTAAAGTTTTGTTAACCAAGGCACAGGAGACTTTGGCCAAATATTTGACAACTCAGTGAAAGATCCCTTCATTCCTCATCAGCTAGTTATTATAAATAAAAATCACTTTGCAATTTCCTGAACAATTGGCAGTTTCCTGAACAATTGTGTTCTGATGTCTACTGTCTTTATTAAAAAAAAGTTGAACCATAGATATTCCTATTTCCTACAAATCACTTCAGAATTTTGAGGAATTACAGTATAGAGTACAAACTACTGTATGTAGTTTTAAAAATTATCTTTCCCTTTTTAATTTTACATTTGACATTTCATAATTCCATATCTAGGATTTCCATCAGCATTCTAAATAAATGTAATCCATTTTTAAAATGGCATGCCTAAATTTTTAAGAAAGTGAAAACACAAGCAATATAAATATTGTTTCATTAATTTCCAATTAAGCATGATAAATGCATTGGTTGTACACGTACACATTTCCCCAATAAGTTGAAACACTAGATCATGTGATTTATTTCCAATTGTGAGTATTGCAGTTATTTGGTAAGCAAACAGTCAAAATACCCGTAAAATAAAGTTAACATTTCAGCTTGTCAATTCCAGGGGCTTATTATACTAAAAGGGTTGTTTATTATCACTTGCTGTAATGATTTATCATTTGGGTCCTAATTTTTCTCTTAATGTTTTTTACCTTTGAATATATATGCATATGTCTCCTATTTGATTTATTTCAATTTCTTTCAAAATCACAATAACTGACAAAAGAAAGCATTAGGGAATTTTTTTTTCTCATATAATTATCTTTCCCCAGTTTGGCCTCCTGTTTCTTCATGGTAGAGCCAAAAGAAAGAGAAAAGAGAACCCAGATTAAAATTAAATGCATCATTTCTGAAAACTGGATGAAATTTCAGATAAAGCCTTTGTTTTTAATGCCTAGGAAAAAATTAAAATGTATATATTTTTCTCAGTCAGAGGCAAGACTGTTATGGTAGCAACCCCTGCCTTTTTATAGTTCATCCTGGGAGCTAATGAAGCATTGGATATTGGTTTCAAATTCAAAGCATATGTACTGACTGAGGCATTTCTTCTTTATGTCACATGATTTCAAAAGGAGCCCCAAATGTGGTCATCTTAGAAAATGCAATTTGGATGAATACTAAAGAGCTTTTTCCCAGATGACTAAAACCTTCCCCTTTTGAGTTGCCTATGAGAACACAAACTGGCTGTGAAGTACATTCACAACTCTCTGTGAGAAATGTACAGGAGCTGATGAAAATATATTAAAGGACTGCCACGGCAAGGTCATGAAGGGCATTGGGCAAATTTGGATAAATGTGTCCCGGTTTCACAGAATCAGAATCTGAAGTGAGTTAGAGGACAATGTAAAAAGATGTTGAAGAGGATAATGTAATCCATACAACAAACTTAACAGCATTACACATCCAGAGCCATCTCCGAAGTCATTAACGCTGTTGCCGGGGGTGTCTGCCAAAGAGCCAGATGTCATTCTGCCACAACTTGGCATCTGATGGTTGTCATTTATAAGATGGAATCCAGTGAGGACTGTAATTAGGTGTGTGCTGAATGGAACCCTTCCTTCTGACTCCATCGGGGGCTTTTTCTTGTCCTAAACACATAGAGAACAAAGCAGGGGAACTGATCTGCCCTTTGGACTCCTAGAAGCTCATATATTTTCTCCCCTGAGGGAAATGCACAGCTTATAGTTTTTTTCATTAAGCATTTATTGTACTCTTTGGAGATGGCAGACATGGTTCTTGGACCCCCAAAAGCATATGCTCCAGTGGAAGAATCAGACATGTAAACAGATCAGTTTACAAATACATCCTGTTAAGTGCGATGTTAGGGATATTGGCTTAAAAATGGTGTTGTGGGAGTACAGAGTGGAACAACTCCTCTTTGGAGATTTGGGAAATTGCTCCACAGAGGAGGAGATTTTGAAGGATGAGCAAGCATTTGGCAGGTGGGTGAAGAAACGAGGGGGTGCATACTGTATCAGAAGAAACCATGTGTAGACAAGTGATTATGAAATCATTTATGGAAAGGTCTGTTGTATTCTAGGAATTATGCGAATTTACGTATGTGAGAGTCAGAGGCAATGTAGATGGGCTAGATGAGGGCAGATGGTGTTGGGGCAAAGATGAAGAAAATACCTACTGAATCCTTAATTCCTCCTTGTATGAAGAAAGTTAGACTAGTATGGTGAGTATAAATTCATGTTAATACCCCTAAAACCTTAATAATAGAAAAAGCTAGCACTTGATAGCTTACTGAATGCAGATTTATCACATCTAATTCTTACCACAACCTGATGAAATAGATGCTATCGTTATTTTT
This sequence comes from Colobus angolensis palliatus, assembly GCF_000951035.1. Classification (NCBI taxonomy): domain Eukaryota; kingdom Metazoa; phylum Chordata; class Mammalia; order Primates; family Cercopithecidae; genus Colobus; species Colobus angolensis. The sequence goes on from NW_012122709.1 coordinate 1,971,888, forward strand.
CACTCCACCAATAAGTAAAAGGAGAATTAGGGATGGCAAATAGCAGGTCCCGGTTCACCCAACAGGCGACCAGCAAAGCTGGGGAACTCAGAAAACCTGCAGACATGTTCCCCAGCACCACACTAAGTTTTTCCTTCACAGAGTTGTGTGGGTAACACGCGGACTTCATTTCAGTGGCTGGAAAAGTTCCAGCTTCCTCAGTAGATTATATGGCCTAGCACATCAGCCTTCAGAATCATCGATCCATTTTTCTAGATAAAGTCTAGAAATGGTACTAAGAAATAGATTTAAAGAAAATATTTAAGATAGAAAATTGCCTGCCCCATTCCTTAGTGTCCTCATTAGGCACTAGAATCCCCTGGAGGCAGTTCTCAGACTGAAGGGCTTTTTTAAAGCTTTCAGTGTATATTTAATATTATGTAGAGATGCTCAAGATATAGTTATGAATTCAAATAATGGGATATAAAATGATATGTATAGGACGATCACATTTTTAAAGGGTAAATACGAATCAAACACATACACAGTATACATATCATGATAATGTTAAACATTGTCTGAATGTGAGGATTACAAGTGTTTTTTTCAAAAATTTTATATTTTTCTCCTGTTAAAGGAGCTTGTACAATCAGAAAACACAAAACACCAATAAATGGAGGATACCTGTAAGAGAATGCGTGCCAAGGTCTGAAGGCACTTAGAGAACCATCAGGGGCAGCAGGTCTTGAATTCACCTGAGAAGATTCAAGATCTTTTGAAAATCAGCCAAAAGATGAGGAACCACCTGCTACCAAGACGCACTGATTTCACAGGGAGCATCCCTAAGTTGGTTTGGTCCCTCCAGTGTATAACACTCTGAGACTACCCTGTTAGTCCTCAGAGACCCCAAGCCCTTCCAGAACACCCTGGGAATCCTCTCTCAACACACCTCACCAGGTAGAAAACTTAAAGCTGATGTTAAAGCAGAAAACAAATTAAACTGGATTCAATCATAAGGGGATTATCTCATGTAAAAGGAGTCCAAAAGCGGAGCAGCCACTGGAAAGGCTCATAGATGCCTAGGATCTGGTTGCCCCCCTTTCTTCTCTGCCCCAGCTCGTTGCCTTCTCCATGATGACACTGCTGTAGCCATTCTAAGCATAGTGTTCAGGCAGGATCTCCAGGGGCAGAAGTGGGCCCACTCCTTTCTTGTGACTTGAAGAATGAGAAAACCTTTCCTGGAAGATCCTAGCAGTCTCCTCCTTATAACTCATTGTGTTCACTAAGGGCTAGTTTTTGAATGACCTGAATTGGCTTTTCTGGAAGTCAGCTTTCCACTACCTTCTTTTTGGATGTGAGCTATGTTATATAACTCCTGGAGGCCCAATTTTGAAGCACCCAAATAAAGAGAAATTTGCCCAGCACATTAGATATAAACAACCCATTGTAGTGATAATAATTATGATAAAAGGCTTAGTAGGCAGTTTCTTTCTGTGTACTATATGGGGTACAAGGAGGTGATAAGGAAAGAGCAAATAAACTTCTGCTGCAGTATTTTACGGGGAAATAGATTTCTTAATCTGCAAACATTTTGGAGGGGGTGGTTTAACACAAAGTATCTGGCCTGGTAGCATTCATCCTGGGAGTCATGGGGCAATTTTTCTGCTTCCTAGCATCAGAAGACTTTGGTAAGCTAAAATCCAAGTATAAATGGCATAGACCGTGTGCCACTTACTTTGCAAGCAGTGTATGTGGCAGTATATAAGGTGAAAAGTGGGCCCAGCCCTGACATATATTGTTCCAAGGCAGCCAAAGAATACTTGGACCTAAGGTTGGGCTTGAAAACATGGAAAAATGGCTAGACTAGAATAAACTCCCTTTACCAGTGAGCTAGAGTATTTTCTGGTTGTAGGAGTAGCCCAATCTCAAAGTATGTGGCTTTCTTGCCCTTCTAAAATGGCTTCTATTCAATACCAGCATTGTGTTGGAAAGGGGACAATGTTTAATCCATGAGAGTATGCTTATGTATCCAGTCTGCCCTCCAGCTATTCATGATGAGGTTACCATCTTGGCTAGATTATGTGCCTTTGATAGCAAAGGGACCTGGCTGGTTCTTCTTAATGAAGCAAGTATTATGGCAAACTATATTCCACAGCAGCTACCACTTCTTGGCATTGCAGACAAGCAGGCCCTATTGCTGACAGAGTGACAGATAGCTGTGTTGGAAGGGTCATTTGAAGTGTCATAAAAGCATGGCTGGTGGAGGCCTGGGACATCCATAAACTTGGTTCAATAGCAACCTTCTTCCAAAAAATTATACATGAGATAGCATCCGAGTAAAGAACAATGTGTTTCCTAGGCAAACAAAGCACTTCTTTAAGCTTGGACTTCAGGATAGAATTGCATAATTCAGATATTCCTAAAGTTCACAGGGCTCCTTAAAGGGGCTACCTCAGGTCACAAAATAAAAAGTTGTCAACTTCTCTCCAAATCTGCTATTTTAACCTTGCTCAGTCAAGTGTCATTTCTTCCCTGGGTTACCGCCTTCCAACTCTACTCTTGTCAATCCATTTTTCATAGAGCAATATATGTTCTCAAAATATAAACAAGATCATGTCCTATCACACTATTGCTTAAAATCCTTTAATGTCTTGACTTACTCTTGAACTATGAACTCTTCCCCATAGTTCTCAAAGCCTTGCACAAGTTGGGCTATCTACCTCTTGAAGCTCATCTCGTCTAGCTCTTCCCCTTGCCCCATATGCTCCAGTAACATGATCATCATCCACTCATGCCCAAAAACTAAGGTCATTTTCACAGGACATTTTGTAGAAACTTTTCCTCTGCCTATAAATGTATCCCCTGCTTCCCTGCTCCCATCAGTCTTTGCATGTTTGTTTTGTTAGATTTCAGTCTGTCAATTCTTCAGAAAGGCTGTTCCTGACCATTCTACATAAAACTAGTCCCTGGTTTATTTCTTGCCCAATTTTTAATTCGTTTATTTTTCTGTGTATTTGCCTGTTTTCTTATTTCTACAATAAAAATGCAAGTTCCTGAGTGGAGCGGCCATGTCTGCCTCATTTTGGTATGTGTGTGTGTCCCCAGTCTCTGGCAAGATGAGACTTACGAGTCATCAAAAAAATATTTAATGAATAAATGTATCAATGAGTCAGGAGAAAAGTAGGAGATAAAAAAATCTCACCTCTTTTCAAAAAAAATCTTCTGACTGTGTTGCCTGAAGCTATGGTAGTCTTTTCTCCCAGTTTTCTCTTTTGCATGATTGCCATTGTTAATATTAGCTCCTGTTTATGGAGTTTATGCTGTCAATGTTATTGCAGGGTTCAGACATACTTAGAGATGTGAGATGTAGTTTCTCTCCTGATGACCTAACTGAAGTGTAAATAATCAATGGGGAAACATATGACCACAGAGGACTAGAGCTTTGAGATTTTCATAAAAGAAGCTCTTGGGATTCAAGATCAACACTGAAGGGGGAGTTAGGAATTAGAAACCAGAAAGGGCACTCAAGACAAAGAAAATGGAAAAATTGGAGAGTAACCAGAGTGTATGAAATAAGTGAGATTATATTTATAAATATACTTGATTTGACAGCAAATGTATGGACAATTCTTGTTGAATATATGATTTGTACAATTATATATCCATTAATTACTCCCTACTTTGTAAATATCTTAATTTGATATCAAGCCATAATTTGACTTATTTATCAGTATCATAAATCTATTTTTCTTTCCAATGAGGTTATAAATATAAGCAGGGCTTTTGTTCTATTCATCTTTGCATTCATAGAATTTGATTGTCCAAATCAGAAATCACTCTGTCTTCTACCTGCAAATGATGCCTCTCTATGGCATACTAATAAAGGATCATCCAGCCTCTCAATAAACTTTTCACAGAATTCTCATGAGGCAGCTTGTTTTGATCTCGGCTCACTGCAAGCCCCACCTCCTGGGTTCATGCCATTCTCCTGCCTCAGCCTCTCCAGTAGCTGGGACTACGGGTGCCCATCACCACACCCGGCTAATTTTTTGTATTTTTAGAAGACACGGTGTTTCACCATGTTTAGCCAGGATGATCTCGATCTCCTGACCTTGTGATCCGCCTACCTCTGCCTCCCAAAGTGCTGGGATTACAGGCGTGAGCCACTGCTCCCGGCCTATGGCAGCAAATTCTTAAATTTCTTTCCTTCTCGACTTTTCACCACTAACCCTAGTTAAGTACTCCAAAATTATACAAAACAAAGATCCATTTTTTGCAAAATAATCCCTGGCATATTTGAAGGCAGAATTTTTGTGTGTGTTTTAGGCTAAATAACCCTACTTTCACTAGCTATTCCTTACACATATTAAAACTCATGTTTAAATACATCTATTTTCCCAGACAACTGATAGTTATTTAAGCTCCATGACAGCAAGAATGCTGCTTGTTTCGTTACACTGTTTTCATCTCACCTATAATCATGTCTGACAAATAATAGGCAATCAACAACATTTGTTAAATGACTAAGTGAAGGATTTTTGCCAGTGCAATAAAGCAAGAAAAAGATGTAGCAGGTATCTAGTTACAAAGGAAGAAGTACAACTCTTTCTATTCACAGACATTACCATCTGTGTAGAAAATGTACGAAATATCTAAAAAGGTACTAGAACAAGTAAGTCAGCTTAACAAGGTTGTAGGATCCAAGATCAACTATACAAAAACCCAACTGCATTTCTATATGCTAGCAGTGAACAACAGAAAACAACAAAAATTTTAATAACATCCAAAATATGAGACACGTAAGAGAAATTTGACAAAATATATGTAAAAATCTGTAACCTGAAAAATATAGAACATTATGTAGAGATAATCATTATACAACATTGTCTAGAGAAAAGTGAAAAAATCACCGTGTTAATGGGTTAGAAAGCTCAATATTACTAAGACATCAATTTTTGTTAACTTGATATGTAGATTCAATCCTATCACAAAATCCTAGGAAACTTTTCTGAAGAAACTGATGGATTCCAAAAGACATGAAAATATGAAAGAGCTAGAATAGCACAAACAACTTTGAATAAAAATGCTGGGAAGCTAAAAATAGTTATTTTCATAACATATAAAAAGACTAGTATAAAGCTAGTCATCAGGAAAGCATGGAATTGGCTTAACTATAGGCGAGTACAAAGGAACAGAATGGAAAGCTTAGTATAGACTCATACCTATATAGACAACAACAAAGGCAAATCAATGGAGTAGGGACAGTCTTCCTATCAAATTGTGTGATTCTTACTTGAACCTAAACCAATAATTATTCCAAGTGAATTATATATTAGGTATATATGATAGACCTAATATAAAAATGAAATGTATGTAATGTAAAAGTGTAAATGTAAAAATGAAAACTAAAAACTAGACAATCACATGAGAAAAAATCTTTGTTACCTCAATTTAGGCTGGCTTCATTGATTAGACACTAAAAGCATAATACATGAAGCAATATTAACTAGACTTCATTAAAATTAATTTGTACTCTTTGACACTGCTTAGAAAATGAAAAGGTGAGACACAGATTGGTAGAAAGTAGTTGAAAATCAAACATCTGATAAAAGTATTGTATTAATACACAAAGCTTCAAAAATTCAACGATAAGAAAGCAACCCAATAAAATATGGACAAAAGATTTGAATTGACACTTTACCAAAGAAGATACACTAATAGCAAGTGAGCTCACAAAAAAAGATGTTCCCTGTCGTTAGTCATTAGAGAAACACAAATATCATAATGAGATACCCCAACACACCTGTTCAAATAGCTAAAATTAAAAAGACTGATCATAGCAAGTATTGGTTGAGATGTGGAGGAATTAGAATTCTCAACGCTGCTGGTGTGAATTTAAAATGGTAGAACCACATTGAAAAACAGTTTTACAGTTTCTTAAGAAATTAAACATACACCCACTGTGTTATCCGAGAGAAATAAAAGCATATCTTCAAATGAAGATTGCATTTTGCACTTTAATGATTATAGGAGCTTTATTTGCAATGGTTCCAAACTGGAAACAACCCAAATATTCATTAATTGGTGAATGAATAGTCGTATCAGTATAACGGAACACTGTTATGCAATAAATGGAATGAGCTGTTTGTACACAACAATATAAATTCATCTCAATCATGCTGAATGAGAGAAATTGAGAGAAAAAGTGTATACTATAAATGTTCATTGTTATAAAATTCTAGGAAATGCAAACTAATCAATACGCAGAAAACAGATGAATAGTTGCCTGAGATGCAGAGCGGGGTAGTCAGGGAGGGGCAGAAAGAAAGACATGAGGGAACTTTTGTTTTATACATACACATATATATACACACACGTATATACACATATATATATTCAGATATCTAGATATATATCTAGATTTATATATATAGATATCTAGATATATAAGTTATATTTAGATTTAAAGCTCATCTTGTTCATTCATGAGCTAGGTGCTTTTGGACAAGTTAACCTTTCATTTTTATTTTTAATTGATTCTTTTAGAATCCCTTCAAACTTCACAGAAGTGATGTGAATGTAAGTAACAAGGTGTCTTAGATGGGTAAAAGAGAGAGCTCTAATGCTGATGAAGTTATACAAACTCCATCCTCCCCATTTGTAACCACTAATTTGCAAAGGGGCTGAGAAGTTTTTTGCGGGGGACACATAGTCTCTGTTCTCCATGCATCTTCTGCCATGTTCACATATGTCTGAAGGACTGGCAGGGCAATAAAGGAAACCAGATTGCTGGAAGTATAATTAGAATCTCCCTAGAGGTCGAACTTCCCAATAGGGAAGAAGGAGACTAGCTGGCAGTGTACAGAGGTCTAACGTTTGCCGATTATGGCAATGGAGGACAAACCACAGGTCAAGCTAGCCTAGCTATATTGAAGATAGTTGTGCTTTCTGAGGATGGGACTGAATGTGTGTGAAACGATAGAGGTGCCTCACTACCTTCTGTATACTTTTGTATAGAAGCAGATTTATTGTAGCATATCCCCCGCTGAATACAGCAGAGGGATCCATCTGCCTCTCTGTTCACAAAAGCATCACAACAGCAATTAGGTTTCTAGCATTGAGTGCCACAGTTATGTTTCACTGGCATCAGGTATGGTGGGTGTCCGTTTCTACAGGTAGCAAGGAATGACCTGTACTGACCTACTGATAATGTCGGTGTACTTGGAGATTTCTTCAAAGTAATTAAGATGTGAATTTTCCTCAGGCAAATGAGTGATATTCTACAAGAAGAAGAGATGTATATTACTTTTGACAAATTTCATCTGTACTTATTGCAGGTAACAACTGAGAAACTGAAGTTACAAATAAGATAAAAATTACATTGAAGACATATTATAATAGTAAATCATTAGAGAAATATCATGTTTCCAAACTTAATGGAAACTTTTCTTTCCTGACTTTACTAAATTCCCTCGCAGAACTCAACAATGCAGTTTACTACCATAATCTTGAAACATTTCTTTTCCAAATCCTAAGAGACCTCATGATCCATTTTTTTCTGCCTCTCCATTTACTTTTTTTCTCCTGCCTCTCCATCCTTTTCAAAGTATATTTCTCCAACGAATACTTTTAATCTTCACATTTTTGTATTCAACTCTCTACCTCACATAACTACAGCGATATCTCATGATACCACGTGAGTTTAATGTATTCTTCTTCTTAAACTTGTCTTCTTTTAGTCTTCATCATTTCACCATTGTCCCATCATACCAACCAAGTAGGAATGATCCAGAGACCTGGGAATAATAGTTCATCTATCTAGTTTATCAGTCTAGAAACCTATGAAGTAAGATAATAAGTTTGCTTAACTTGAATTATTCTCAGTGAATCTATTCTGATTCCTATAGCTTCTTTTCCTGAAATTAAAAAGTACTGATGTAAGAATCTTCTAGAAAATTTCTAGGGAACCGTTGTAAAATATACAGATATAGAGTAAATAGCCTCTCATTCTATTTTCTTGTTTTTCTATTTACTCCCACTAAAACATTTAGTTTTTAGTTTAATTTTTCACAAATACTGAATGTGTAATGCCACCTATATTGGATTTTGAACCATTTGTGACCTCCTGAGACATTTCCTCTTATCTCCTATCCTGCACTGGTAGACTTGATAAACCTAACTATCCAAGACTGTAACTTCATTCTCAGAGGTAGCATTACTTTTTAGTCAGTGTGGCCACTGGGGAGTGAACCAGGATAAATGGGATTAAACTGAAACAATAGGAGGTTCAGGTTAAACACTAAAAGAAACATGTCGAGAAAAGGTCACTTATACATAGGAACAATTTCCCTTGAGAATGTAGAAATATCTTCATTGTAAGTTTAGTTTTTTTTTTTTTTTCTAGTGTAGTTAGACTAAAGTTCAACAAGAGTCACTACCTCATATTTCACAGTAGGCAATCCAGTTTTTCCCCCCTACATTAAGAAACAGTAGAGAGAGGGAATCCATACTACCTGGGCCTGATATTTAATACAGTATAGAAAGGAAGCATTTCATGGCCCTTAATATAAAATCCTCCCTTCTATTCTCCTTAAGGATTAACTTGTGACTCTGGAGAATAAGGCTTAAGTACCAGAGTTATCACCAGTGATGAAACTCATATCTCCTTTGAATTCTGAATTAAACGTTTGTTTTGAAGGAATTAGTTTGAAGCTATTAGTCTATGACTGTTTACAAAAAAAAAAAAAAAAAAAAAAACCTAGTGGAGTCATCTGCACACATTTAGCATTTAGTTTCTGTTGATAATGCTATTAAATTGAGTTAGTTTTCTAATAAGTGTAACAATGAAATCAAATCTCTTTTCCCCACAGGCACTCCTCCAGCAGAATCCTAGTTTCCATCAGTCGAGGGGTGTATAATCAGAGAATCCTGCATGCAACAAGGTAGAGCTCTTTATTTGTGGTAGACTAAGAAGTAGAGAACAGAACTTATCTTGCATACCCATTGTTTTCCATCTTCATTGGTCAGAGGCCCTATGAAAATCAGACAAATCAACTGCATTCTTGTTTTTTAATTCATCAATTTTTAATTTTGGTATCACTCCTATTGACACATAATTGTTATTGAGGGCTAATCACAATAGTTTTAGAATAATGAGTATATCACTATGACATAAACAAATGAACATGCTTAATAAACTTCTAAGAATAGTGTGATTTCCCAGACTTCACTGGCTCCATTTCTGGATTTGCAATGATGTTCATTGGAGGAGATGATGGGGAGGAATCAGAGTTCTTCTTTATAATTTTTAAAAATATTGAATGACTTCAGATTGCCTGTGAGCAGGATTGAGTCTGCCAGTTGCCTGTGGGCAGGATTGAGTCTGCAGATACATTTTACTTGGTTCTCCTAACTCTGTCAAGAAATTTGATGGAAAGCTTTGGTTCTATTGGTAGTAGTTTAAGACATTGAAGTCTTCATTGAAACATTCTGATAATCTTTCTCTAACAATAATGGCTGGATTGTCAAAATGGATTATTACAAAAGGCAGAATTATAAAATAATATTCATATTTTAAGCTAGTTATGACATAACCCTAAGTCCTCTACCACCATCTATTGTTTCTCCCTTTGTTATTTCATAATATGCTTTTATCACTGTTCTAACTGGTTAGTCTCTTGCTCTTTAAATCTCAGTTATTCTCTCCTTCCTTTACTAAGAAGAATGATGTTTCTTGGTGAGCTTACTCAACTTTTCTCCATTTCATCATTTCTCTGTTTCTTTAAGATTTGTTTTATCCTATTTTATCTGATTTCTTTCATTTGACATTCAGACTTATAATTTTTCTATCAGCTTGGTTTTAAGTGTATTACATCTTATTAATTAATTTAAAAGAAAAATGGACACCTACCTGTATCTATAAGTTTCATCAATCGCTATGTTCTATGTGGTTGTGACTGTATTAGTCCGTTTTCATGCTGCTGATAAAGACATACCTGGACTGGGTAGAAAAATAAGTTTAATTGGACTTACAGTTCCACATGGCTGGGAAGGCCTCAGAATCATGGTGGGAAGCAAAAGGCACTTTTTACATGGTGGCAGCAAGAGAAAATGAAGAATATTCAAGAGCAGAAACCCCTGATAAAACCATCAGATCTTGTGATACTTATTCACTGCCATGAGAACAATATGGGCAAAACCACTGCCTTGATTCAAATGATCTCCCTCCAGGTCCATCCCACAATACAGAATTATGGGAGTACAATTCAAGATGAGATTTGGGTGGAGACACAGGCCTAACCGTATTATTCTGCCCCGGCACCTCCAAATCTCATGCTCTCACATTTCAAAGTCAATCATGTCTTCCCAGCAGTCCCCCAAAGTCTTATTTCAGCATTAACCCTAAAGTCCACAGTCCAAAGTCTCATCTGAGACAAGGCAAGTACCTTCTGTCTATGAGCCTGTAAAATCAAAATCAAGCTAGTTACTTCCTAGAGACAATGGGGGTACAGGTATTGGATAAATACAGCCCTTCCAAATGGGAGAATTTGGCCAAAACAATGGAGTTATAGGGCACATGCAGGCCTAAAATCCAGTGGAGCAAAATTTGAAGCTCCAAAATGATCTCCTTTAACTCCAAGTCTCACATCCAGGTCATACTGATGCAAAAGGTGGGTTCCCATGGTCTTGGGAAGCCCCTGTGGCTTTGCAGGGTATAGCTTCCCTCCCAGCTGCTTTCACAGGCTGGCATTGAGTGTCTACGTCTTTTCCAGGTGCATGAAGCAAGCTGCCAGTGGACCTACCTTTCTGGGGTCTGGAGGATGGTAGCTGTTTTCTCACAGCTCCACTAGTGGGTGTCCAACTAGGGACTCCGTGTGGGGATTCTGACTCCCCATTTCCCTTCTGTACTGCCCTAGCAGAGCTTCTCCATCAGGGCCCCGCTCCTGAAGCAAACTTCTGCCTGGGCATCCAGGCATTTTCAAATAGGCAGAGGTTTCCAGACCCCAACTCTTGACTTCTGTGCCCTTGCAGGCTCAACACCATGTGGAAGCTGCCACAGCTTGGCACTTGCACCCTCTGAAACCATGGCCTGAGCTCTGTGTTGTCCCCTTTTAGCCACAGCTGGAACAGCTGTGAGGCAGGGCATCAAGTCCCTAGGCTGTACACAGCACAGCACGGGGACACTGGGCCTGGCTCATGAAATCATTTTCTCATAGGTCCTCATAGGCCTTGATGGGAGGGGCTGCTGTGAAGACCTCTGACATGCCCTAGAGACATTTTCCCCATTGTCTTGGGGATTACCATTAGCTCCTTGTTACTTACGCATATTTCTGCAGCTGGCTTGAATATCTACTTAGAAGATGGGATTTTCTTTTCTGTCACATTGTCAGGCTGCAAATTTTCTGAACTTTTATGCTCTGCTTTTCTTATAAAACTGAATGCCTTTAACCACACCCAAGTCACCTCTTGAATGCTTTGCTGCTTACAAATTTCTTCCACCAGATACCCTAAATCATCTCTCTCAAGATCAAAGTTCCATAAATCTCTAGATCAGGGGAAAAATTCCACCAGCCTTTTTGTTAAAACATAACAAGAGTCACCTTTGGTCCAGTTCCCAACAAGTTCCTCATCTTCATCTGAGACTACCTCAGCCTAGACCTTAGAGTCCATATAACTATCAGGCTTTTGATCAAAGCCATTTAAGTCTCTAGGAGGTTCCAAACTTTCCCACATTTTCCTGTCTTCTTCTGAGTCATCCAAATGGTTCCAACCTCCGCCTGTTACCCAGTTCCAAAGTCACTTCCACATTTTACAGGTTTCTTTCAAGCAGCACCCCACTCTACTTGTGCCAATTTACTGTATTAGTCTGTTTTCACACTGCTGATAAGGGACATACCTGATACTGGGTATAGAAAAAAGTTTAATTGGACTTACAGTTTCACAAGGCTGAAGAGGACTCAGAATCATGGTGGGAGGTGAAAGGTACATTGTGGCACCAAGAGAAAATGAGAAAGATGCAAAAGCGGAGACCCCTGATAAAACCATAGGATCTCATGAGACTTACTCACTACCATGAGAACAGTATGGGGGAAACCGCCCCCTTGATTCAAATTATCTCACACTGGGTCCTTCCCACAACACATGGGAACTATGGGAGTACAATTTAAGATGAGATTTGGGTGGGGACACAGATCTAAACCATTTCAGTGACTAAGACAAAATCAAGGTCTTACAATAGAAAAAATATTTTGTAACTATTAGTTATAATGTAAAAAATTCTTATAAAGAAGAACTTCAAAAAAAGAGAAGAAAAATTTCAATGAATGATGAGAATACAGGAGAGTAAAGGGATTAATTTTGCCTGTAATATGAAATGTAAGGCGCTTGATCTGGAGGATAAGAGAATCAATGGGAACATCTAAGAGAGCATATAAGAGATAAACCCCAAAATGGATTTCACAATGAAACTTAACTTTAGGACGCTGCACTTCCTTGGGTCTCTTCCAATGTGTTCCTATGGTCATATGTTTTTGTACCATTTACAAAAGTGGGTATGTTAACCATTGCTATTTAATATCACTTTCTCTTTCTACTCCAACATCTCCTCCCACATACCCTGCCTGGCTCAGGTGGCTTGGAGAGGCCACAGGCTTTTGTGGTACATGATTAGGAGAATATTGACTGGGAGACAATCTGGGTTAGTGGTATAAATTTCTGTGGTTTGCCATCATACCCATATGTAGTTAACTTATTGCAAGCCATCCCAAGGTAGGTATAAGTTTCAGGAATATTCCTCCCATATATTGTGTAAACTTGCCTGTGGTTGGTACACAAAGGTATGAGCCTAGTGGTCACATCTAGCTATGATGTGGACCTGACACCGTAAGAATGTGGTAGGTGTGTTGGGTAGTAAGGGAGAAACAAGATCTAAAATGTGCAGAACTAGAAATTAATAGGTCGAGATTTCCAGTCACTTGACGTGTAAAATTATAAACAAAGGAAGAAGATTTGATTTCACTGATAAACAGTCAAAATGGAAGTTCTCTCTTGCAAGAAATATACTGAATAACTTCTTAAGATGTTAGAATTTATAAATACAAATGATATTATAGATTTTCACAAATCTTATCACATTCTTGAAAACTGGCATGATTTTATCAGTAATGAAACAAGAAGCTTAAATAAAATTTTCTAAAATATCAGTTAAAATTTTTTCATCCATGCTAAAAGAAAAATCAACAAATTTTTGTTTTCTTAAGATTATAAAATTATTTTAAAAAAATGAATATGTGAGCAAGAAATGTAAAAATACAGAACTGTGTCAGAGGTTAAGTTAAAAAAACACGCTCTTTATTCAGATTTGGAAAACGTAATATTCATTAGCTTTTAAAATATATAATTGATTTTCTCATTCTAAATACATGTTATTTTTTATACTTAATTTACATTTATAAAATGTATATCATCTTTCTCAAAGAGGGCTCCCCAAACTATATAAACTTCAGGCAGTACAAATCAGGGTAAATAAATTTAAATTTTCCAGGCAAATGTGAAATTTTCCAAGTAGAGAAAACAGTCCATATAAAGATTGATACCACATATTATTCTGGATCCCACTCACATTAGGCAGACTCAAGTAGGGATAAATCAAGGAGAATTCAATAAAGTGTGGGCGGAGTATAGTGGGTATCAGGGATAGTGCATCATATCTATTACCTATCTGTTACCAGCCCTGGGCCTAAAGGAGTGAAGGGAGACAGCAGTTAACTAGAACCCAGAAGAAATGAACCTATAGGAAAGACTTTCCCTGGAGAGGAGCTATGTACTTTGAGAAATGCAAAAGAGACTGGAATAAACAGATTTATATATAAATCTGTATTATATACTATACAGATCCTTACTTCATTTTCTCCCGCCACTCTCATGCCTTAGTCTCATACAGCCCTAACCCAAGTATCGCATAAGCAAGCCTGTGAAAGTGGCCCAATTATGTTCAAAGATAGGAGGCAGAGTGCAAGGGAGAGATGTGTATTAGTTAGTCTGAATGGGCAGACAAAAAATATCTAGCTATATGTATAATAACTGTATGCATATATGTGTGTATATGTATGTACATATATGTGCACATGTGTGTATTACACAAATATGTGTACATGTATACAATTGTGGTATGTATAGTTACATTTAAAAATGAAATGCCACCTTACTGGTTTATAACCTGTTTAATTCACTTAATAACATATTATAAACTTTTTTCTGTGCCAGAAATCTTTTAATACAATATATTTTCATAGAATTATATGGTTCTATGGCACATGTATCAACATTCACTGAGGTTACTTCAAAATCTTCAATATTATATAAAAACCTATAACATCCTTGTAGATCATTTATTAATGGGCAACAATATTTCCTTAAAAAGAAGTACTGCAGGATCAATGGGGTACCCATTTCAAGTTCTCATCACCAGAATGCTCTCCAGGAAGACTGTACCATATTGCCATAATCTACATATTTGTGCTTACTTACATAACATCCTCATGAAGTTACACTATAAACTCTCTTGAAAGAGCTCTACGTCTACTTTCCTACCATTTCTCCCCCTGAATTTTTGTAATTGGAAATTCTTCTCTTGGCAGTGAACGATGACTTCCCAATTTTGGATTCTAATGGCTATTTATCATTCTTATCATTGACCTTACAGTGTTTGATATTATTGACCTTGAGCTCCTACTTGAAAAAATCTCTCTTTGCTTTGGTCCTTTGATACATTTCAATGCTGATTTGAATTCTCTTTTCTGTTCTTTCTCTGCCTTCCTTTTGGTATGTCCTCTACCTGCTTTCTGTGAGATACGGGCATCCCCTCCGACTCAGAGTTCTGCCACTATTCTTGCACTATAGCAGGGTTCAGCAAGCCTTCCGTGCCTCTCATCTTTGTCTCTTCTTTTCCTCTTCCAATGTTCCCACTGTCATTTCAGTCCTTGTTATTCTCACATGGACCATCAATAGCCTCCTAACGGGTCCCCTGCCTCTAGGTAAAGCTCTATCTTTCTAAAATATATTTTTGCCTATGGTGCTCTCTTGAACTACAGCATCCACTGTCTTCTGTTCCCATCATCTAGCAAATGAAATAGGAGCTGGTATTCGGCAGCCCTCTTCCTCTACTCCTAAATATACAGTCTACGTTCCAGTCTAGCTACACAGCTTTGCCTTGCTTTTCCTTCTACCGGTATATTTTTTCCTTATCTCTGCTTTTCAAATTCCACCCTTTCGTTAAGACCTGACTCAAAGGCACCTCCTGTAGGAATCTTTCTCTAGTCACACCCACTAACAATGACCTATCTATTCAATATTATAAGCTCCGTGAGAGGCTTTAACCATTACTAGATTATAGAATGATTGAAAACAGATTCTGGTGTTTTCCTTTTTTGCCAATCACACAGCATAGAGTTTTGTTGCTGGCAGGTGATTAGTAAATATTAATTAAGTGAACAAGACAGCCCTAGAGTAATTCTACTGAAACTCTGGGTTTAAGAACAGTTAGAGAAAG
This sequence comes from Colobus angolensis palliatus, assembly GCF_000951035.1. NCBI lineage: Eukaryota > Metazoa > Chordata > Mammalia > Primates > Cercopithecidae > Colobus > Colobus angolensis. The sequence goes on from NW_012122709.1 coordinate 1,987,417, forward strand.
CTCAGAAAGAGTCCACTGGTCATAGCTTATCTCTAGTTTCGGGTCTTACAAAATATTCTACTTAAAGATGCGATGACAATTTAAATTTAATGTAATAAGCTAAGCAATAATTTTGTCGAATATGGCCTTATTGACTGCCCAAGAATTCTAAAAACTGCAAAAGAATTTGTGTCTCATTTAACAAGGTCTAACAATTTACTCACATTTCTACCACTGAACAATTCAAAGCTCATCTTTGATGGCACATGGCAACGTTTGCCACACACACACCTAGGATAGCCGGTTAATGTCTCAGTCTTCATTGCCACATTTGGTCTTGCCCAGAGGGGACAAATTTTATTCTTTCTCTTCACACAATCATGTTTCATAGGGGCAAGTTAAAAAAAAATGGGAAGTCACAAGACCAGCAACAGGAAAGAGAGGAAAACCTGCTGCCTGTCATGAAAAACATAAAGCCCCTTTGCCAAGTTAACAAAGAACGAAGAGGTGCAATGGTGCAATGGGGAAGGCAAATATATGATTTCTTTTCTGCTTAACTCTGTGCAAGCTTTTCCCTTAGCTCTGTGCATGTCTTTCCTTTCTTGTATGACTTCAGGCTAGTCATTTCACTTATTCATGCATGGCTTGCAGAAAGTACCACCTCCCAGCCTCCTACTCCTACATCCCAGGCTACAGGCATGCCAGTTGCTAATGCACTGCGATCTCCCCAGCCTGGCCCAGACTCCCAAACAATGAGATATCTTCTGTGCAATTTGTACAGCACCTTTCTCAAGTGTGGAGACATTGCACAACCCAGCAGTGAACAATGAGGCAGCAGGAGGCAGCACCAACAGGCGACATCTAACACGTTCAGGAAAAACAAAATTAAGCAGCAAAGCACTTTAGAGCAACGGAGGCTTTTAAAGAGAGTTCTCTCAGGTAATATAAGTATCTTCTTTCTCACCACTCTCACAAGGACATGCCATGGGGCCAAAAGAGCAATCCCTCCAGCCCCAGGAGAAAGAGCTGAGCTGCAACGAGGACCAAATCCATTTATTTTCATGTCTCAATGAAAATACTGGATAGTTTGTAAATCACACATGCTCTGATCGCATTCCTTTTAAGAATACACAGCATATTTATTCACATAGGGGAAGCATTTGATCAGCCTGCCTGCAAAGAGATTCTTAGATGAATGTGGCTGTTTGGTTTCTTACTAAATTGGGAGCTGCAGAGAAAGTGTGACCAGAGATGGGGTGCTGAGAAGGTACAGGCATTATCATGTGGAAATTTTGGCCTGTGTACCATAAGGACTATGCAGATGAGAAACAACATTCATGTTTGGTCAATTTTAATTTCCGAACACAGCTTACAATCTCCAGTTCAACTACATGTTGACCTCCAATTAAACCATACCGTGTAAGGCCCTGATGGCACGAATACAGAGAAATCACATTCTCCACACTGCTGTCAGGAGCAGAATAGAATGGTAATTTTGCATTTGCTTTTGTTTGTCAGCCTGCATTTTAATGTATTTTGTAATATGACCACCTGATCCAGAACCAAACCCACATTGTTCTCCCTGATAAGACTGGGGAATAAATTCCTCCAAGGCATCTTTGCAAAGGGACTTATCTCTTTAAGTTTGCTGAGTGTCTGAGTGGGTGGAATAGGTTATGCTTTGCATTTCAAGAAACAGAATGAAATGCCACCAACAACACAGAATTTCAATACTGGCATTGCCAGAGCTCAGAGCGTGCTCTTTAAAGAAAATGTAAGATTTAACCCATACCTGAGATATGTGTCTTTATGACTGTTAGTTGCATCTTCAAGTCATTATTTTAAAATGTCCATCAACGCAATGCATATTTACTTAGTAGCTTTGTTGTATTTTAGTTGGTAAATGACTGGGGTTAGGTGGTGTTAGCTTCGTACATGAGAACAAAAAAGGACTCTTAAAACTTTTTCAGTTTCTTATCTACTGTGACGGCATAATAACTATGTAGTCTAAGGATGAAGAGTATAGGCTATGTGGAAAGGCTTGGTTCAAATCCAGGCTCCGTCTCTCAGGCAGGCTACTTCATCCCTCCACGTCTCAATTTTCACATGTATGAAATGGTGTGACAGCAACCTCATAGGATGATGTGAGAATTAAATAAGTCATCTTCAGTGCTTAGCACTGTGCTTCAGAGAAAAGGTGCACATAAATGTCCATTTTTATGATGATTAAGGTTCAGATTAACATGATTGAGTGCCTGAGAACTACCAGCAACATGTCAGCTCCTGTTTTTGAAAACCTTACCTCTAGGAAAGTAGCACATTATCTTTTCATCTTATCACTAAAGAAGATTTTATGTTGGAGCTCTTCAGCCCACTTTTTAGTTTATTTAAGGACTTATCTTCCTTTATTGTCTCCCCTTCTGTGCTCAGCTCCTTTTAACCGGAGGTTACTGCCTCCTCTGTAGGATCTATGACTTTGTTACTCTTTTAGCCCCTAACACTTGTAATTGTGTTACTATTATTTTTTTTTTTTTTTACGCTAATGTCCTTCTTTTCCTTACCTAGAGTGAAGACTCTTCGAGAACAGGCAGCAGATCTGCATAAACCACTCCTCACCTAATGAATTTTTCCTTAGGATATAAAGGAATAGGAACCAGCTCTTAGAAAAATAAGTCTGTTGCTTCAAGTACTTTCCTAAGCTTAAAGAGAAATTGAAAACCTTGCATATCTTCAACACACTCAGGCCTGCTTCAGTATTTGTCAAGGCCTCAGCCATCCTGAAGAGATTGTCAAGACAAAAGACTACAGAGGTGAGAGGAGTAGCAGATTAGAAAGACATATTTCAGAACTTCACAACTGCATTTTAAACCTCTTCACAAAAGTCTCTCCCTGCACATAGCAGGATAGGCTAAAAATATTAGGAATTCCAGGCAAAGATGCTATGAGCTGATACATAAAATTCTATCTGTCTGTCTGTCTATCCGTCCATCCATTCATCCATTCATCTTTCCTTCCTTCCTACCTACCTACCTACCTACCTACCTACCTACCTACCTACCTACCTACCTACCTACCTACTTACCTACCTACCTACTTACCTATGTCTGTCAAATAGTCAATGCCTCCTTGTGGTGTTCATGCAAGAATACAGCAAATTTGAAGTCATTTTTTTTACACTATTCTGATCATAATGAGAAAGCCAGTTGACCATAAACATAACTAGGGCTCTGATGAATACAGCCTAAGTTGTTGCTCTCAGCATTTGACACATAGCCTTCTGCACCTACACAAGAACAACTCTGCCGAATCTCGCTTTCATTATTGTGCTGTTTGCACAACCATTGGGAAACAACCGCAGCTTCGTGGGTATGGACCGAATGCCAGGGGTGAGGAGTGCATTTCCAGTGTGTTTGCCACTGTTTTCTTTAATGATTTTTCAAATGAATATGGTCTCTGTCCTTCTGTTCTTTAGAATGTATATGTTGGGCTTCAATGATTTCAAAGCTAATGGTAAAATATGCACTATTCAGCACCGCTCTGTTGAGATTTGAATCATTATTTGTCCTCTTTCTCTGGACAGACTGTAGGGTTAAATGGCTGGGGTTTTTGAAACAAAAGATTTATACTCCATTTTCTTTGTACTATCCATCCACGCCTCCTGTAATAGGAGCCGGTTGAAAGCTCTGTGTCTGGGTTGTCATTTCTCTTGCACAGTATGTATTAGAGTCCAAATGACCTCTACACCATCAAGGTTCTACAAACCTTAAATTTAAGCTACCTTCTCCACTAAAGTACCTAAAACAATAACTTTTTTATGTTGCAACAAACATTACATTTAATGAGTACAGTGCACATGTAATGATACAGTGAATCAGTGTGAAGCCTCAAATAATGATTTCTGTTGGCACTATAAAAGGAATGTAATTTTTCTTGTTGAAATACCATTTTTCAGTTACTGCATGAGTGATGTGGTAATTATCCCCTACACCTGGGATTTAAATCCAATCCTACAAGCCCATTTTCTGTTTGCAAGCTGTCAGGCTGATGCATAGGCTTTGTTCTTATCTGGCAGTAGGCAAGGAATCGGTAATTCAGAAACAACAAAGCCACTGATGGGTCATCATGTAATCTGCACTGAAAATTGCAATCTGTAATGAGATTGGAAACGCAGATGAGGTGACTAAAATTGATTACCTACTATATCTGAAAATTTCAATTTTATTGCACAAATATGATCAAACTAGTCCATAAGTTTGAGGATTAGTTGAGAAAGAATAAAGATTACTTTTAAATTAGGTGAATGCAGATAAGTTATTTAAATGTAAATTATTTGCTTTATAGCAATATGGTTGGTCTGCAGGGTGATTCATATGGCTACATATTTTAAGCTCCCCGATGGCATCATTTCTGCCTGGGAGTTCCAATTAGAGATGACATATACACTTTCAGCTCTTAAAAGCAGTACAGCAAAGCAGACCATGAATGAAACTCATACCAATCCCCAAGCCATAAAAATTCACCTTTCATATGCTTATTATGGGAAAAATAACATCTAGAAGTCTTGGGAGCTTTAAAAAACAAGTCTTGGAGTATTTGAAAACATCTTCCACTCCCCCTCGCCCCCAGTGCACACAAACTGTTTTCCAAAAGGTCAGACTTTGTGGATTTAGCTCAGGAGTCAAGATGACAGGTTCAATCCCTTGCTTCCAATAGGAGCCGTGGACTTTATATAATCTTAGAACCACAAGAGATATTGGTGATATTCTGGGCCAACTTTCCAGCTACTATAAAGATCTCTTCATTTCTTGTCAGTAACATAATAATTTCTATCTCGGGAAATCTGGCAGATCTCAATGTTCTTGAAACAAATGGTATATCTAATAAGGAATCTTTATTATGACACATTTTCCAAAATGCATTACAATATGCTCACATAATGCCACCAGAATATTTCACCTCTTTGTCTAGCTCCTAGAAAGAATCCATTAAGGGGAAAGGAAGAGACTTAAGATATTAATTTCTAGTTGAGAGAACATCCTCTAGGAAAAATACATGCCATCAAAGCTCAACTTTGTCTTTTTGGGGTGTCAAGGAAAACAAAACATTTCCATCCTGTGGGCTGTAGCTGCTTTTGCAGCTGCAAAAGTTTCTTCCACTCTTGAAAGTCATTACCAATAGATTATGAAACAAGGGTTCCCCTCTGATTATTGCATTCATGATCTTACATAAGACAGCTGAGGAGCTGGAAGGTCACATTAGTGAAGTGCTTGGTCACATGAGCTAAGTTACTTTTCAGCATGAATTTTATATTCTGAATCTTTTCAGAGCTTCACTAGTCTCCTGCCCAGTGTATACTGTTCCTGGGCCTATTTTCATAACCTGGTCCTTTTCAGGAGGAAAATTCCAAGGAAAAATATGTTTTTATTATTTGTTTTGTTTTGGCTTTGGTCTTACATCCCGACTTTTCTGCTCAGTTCCTCTGAAACCCAGAGAGAGTCCAGTGGCAGCTAACACAAGAAATACGTGTTGACATTGATCTACAAATCCCAAAATAATGACCGAAGCTCTAGTGACTCAAATTAACATTTGCTGGGCTTTATGGTTGGTTGTTATTTTTTTTAACCACCATGTACACTCTTCTCTCCTAAAAGAGAAAGGAAAGAATTGAAGGAGTTGCTTATTTTATAAACTATGGAAAGGTTTACATTTCATGCACCATCTTCACAGAACTGCTTTTGTTATTCTTGCTCTTCTTTCAAAATGTAAACTCCTTCTGCAATGGACTTTTTTATAGTCATTCTTCTCTTCTGAAAATCTCCATATTGTTTTACATGTAGAAAAGGAATATGCTCTTCATTTCAAGCATCCATATCTCACTTTGAAGCACGTAAACAAAAAAAGATGTCAGCTGTCCCTGCACTCATGCAAATTTGGCTCTCAGCCCCTCTTTTACATTGAATCTGTTTTCTTAGTGAACCTTAGTGGAAGACACTGTAGTCAGTCTCTAACCTGGAGGGTTGCAATAGCTCTCTGTTTCCCATCATGCATCTCTAAAATGTATTCTCCATAAAACTGTCAGTTATCCTTTTAAAACACAAACTTGATGCCATTCTTTGTGTTTAAATCCCTCCAATGGCTTCATATCACACTGAAAATAAATTCCAGACATCTTACACTGGCCTACAATATTTTGGACTCTGCCAACCTCATCTCATATAATTCTCAGCCTTGCTCACTGTGCTATTGCCAGGCTTGGCATCTTTGAACTTTACCAGCTTTTTCTTGCAATAGGACCTTTGCTGTAGCTTATCTGCTTTTTGTTCCTGGTTCCTTCTAGTCAGTCAGATCACAGCCAAGTTATCCCTTCCTCAGAGAGGCCTTCCTTTTCCCCACCTCCCCTCCAATCCAATCCAAAATATCCACTAGTCACTTTATATTCAAATATTCTCTTCAAATTCCTGAATAGTATCTAACATTTCTGGTACTTATTTTTTCTCTTCCAACTCAATTTTAAGTTGTATGAGAGCTGGGACCTAGTTTGTCTTACCTCTAAGACCCAAGCTTTGAAATTGCCTAACACATGGTGCACACTTAATAAAAATGTTAGAATAAATGTCAGTCCTTATCTCCTACTCATTTTACCCAATTACTTTTTCTCACAGTTTTTAAATAATTGTTTTCCCATATGCAGAACTAATGCTGTTGACATCTCCCTCCCTGAAATTCTCCTGGCCTTTGAATTCTATGTTACACATATTGGGTTTTCTTTCTACATTATCATGTCCTTCTCTAGTGCTGTAATTAAAAGGCTGAGTGTCTTCAAGATACTTAACTGGCCTTTTTTTCTTTCTTTCTTGGATATTTCCAATACTTTAATGGCTCCAGTGATTATGTCAAAGAAAAATTGCACTGGACAAGTTAAACAGGCTTTATTTAAGACTATTATAATAGGAGAGAGATATTGAACTCAAATCTACTAAAACAAAAGGCAGGAGAGTTTTAAGCCCTGCAATGAGCTAGTGGAAAATTACTGGAAGATGTGAAGAGGGAGAATGGTCAATGTGATTAGACCATCATTGTTTGTTAATTGGCATTTATTAAAGTTAGGCTCCTATTCTCCCACAGAGGTTGAGAGATAAGGTCTCTGTCTTTCTGAATGGTTACATTTCAAAGGGATGGCTCCCAAATCATTGAAAAAGCCATTTCTCAGTTATAAAACTGGCAAGAGGTTGGGAGAAGAGTTGCATTTAAAAGGGGCAGAAGGGGAATTTACAATTGCATTTTCTAAAGTAAATGCTCTTAAAAAAAGGGTGGGGGCGGGGTTGGGGGGAAGGTAGGGGTCAGCGTATTTAGACCAGAATAAACCTGCCTAAGGTTTAGTCAAGCTGAAGGGAACATTAAATCATTCTGAATGCAGTTACCAGGTTATCTTCCAAATTAGTATTTTCAAACCTAATGTCTTTGACGAGCTGAGATCCTGAATTTTCAGTTATCTGTTGAATACCTTCAGCTGGGTATTCCATTTTTACATACAACTTATCCTGTTTTAAAACAAATATTACCCTTTCTTTTTAAAAATGATTCTTATATATTCACCATGTCCTTTCATTTTTATTGTTACTGATTTATTACCTGCATGCTATTTTAACCACTTTCTCCACCTTCATTTTTTCCTGTTGAAAACAGATCTTTGGTAATTTTTCCAAAATACTACTTTGAGCATATCCCTGCCCTACAAGACCTTCAACAATTCTTCATTGTCTGTATGATCATAATAGTTTCTCACCATTCTAGAACTGAAAATAATTTCTTAATGTGCAAGTTAACAAGGCTTCATAATTTTGTAGAAGACCCTACTGGTTTTGACCACTTAAGGAGACTGCAGAACTATTAACATTGACATAACCAAGAAAAATAGTAATAGGAGAAGAATGTGGCCCAGACCTATTTGAATAGTGACTTTACAATGGCTTACTAAGCGATATTAACAAAATGAAAGATAATTTAAGAGAGAAATGGAGTACCTCTATTCACGGCTTTTTAAAGGTCTCTGTTAGATCAGGACTTAGTACTTAATCCTTGTTTTCCCTGTTCATTTTGAGCTTACTTTTCTTATGTTTCCTCAATCCTTAAATCAAAAACAACTCCTACCGGTTTCTTTCACTTTTATATTTTTGGCAACACTGGGAGGCTGTCTGGCAAAATGACTCCTAGAAACTTAAGGAAGAGAGTAGTAAAGCCAGTTACTTCTTATGCTCCAGTCGAGGGAAAATTCTAGGATTCCTAATGTTCCTTGTTGCATCAATTGGCATCACAGGTAGTCAAGGGAGAAAACAGGTAATTCAGAGGGAAATATATTCTTGTTCCTTTGCTGAGCTACCTTCTCTGAGATTTTTATATTATAACCAGGGCATTCTCTTTGTTTCAAATACTATTTTAGGGTAAAAAACAAGTTGAACATGCCATTCCAGGCACTCAGGATACAGAAGCCAGCTTCTCTATGTGTTTACATATCTGGGCTAAACATTTAAACTGGGCCTTACAGATTATCCTGGTACTGGGTATAGGGAAAGGAATTCACAGAAGTTAAATTGGTCAGTGTAGAACTAGTTAGCTCCATTTAACGAAGCAAAGTTCATTAGACTCTGAAAGACTCCCAGTTCTTTTTCTATAGAGAAGTTATCTGTTCTTAAGTAGTGATATTTTATTTAGCTTTTTTATATATGTAGTCAACTGTCATCTCTAAACCATCCCATATACATTAAGCTATGATGTATTATGTTTAAATATAATATTAAGCTTGTTTATAATGTCAAGCATACTTAAATGTAAAGTTTCTACACTTTTGCTCAGTTTCATTTTGTGTAAAATTTCCTTCTTACATTTTTCTACCTATTCTAAATCTATTCTTTATTAAACTACCTCAATTATTGGCAAGAGGTAAATTATACTGGAGAACAAGTCTAGTGATTGTAACATGTATTTCCAGGATTTTAGCATTTCAAATAGGATGTGCATTTTTAAATACTAAAATATATAGTAATACATCACCAAAAATATGAGAATTTTTTTGTTTAGAATTTTATTAGTTTGGGTAATGCTAGTTACTCCAACAATTAAAGTCTGTGCCTTAGTGACCTAACCCGATAGAATTTTATTTTTTAGTCAAGTAAAACTCATTTGACAATAGGGGTGTTCTTGTCAGGTCTCCTTTTCAGGGGATATTCAGCCTGATGATTAGAAGAGAATGGAGAAATTACACTCACTTCTTAAAATTTCTCACCTGGAATTGGCACAAAGCAGTGAGAACTAGTCACACGGTCCCATCTAGTTTAAGGGAATCTAGGGGCTACTTCCAAGCAACAATTCCAAACCATGAAATGGGATCACAAATCTTTGGTACTCAGCTTTCTATTTCTGCCACAAAAGCTCTTAGTTAGGTGTTTAAATACAATGTGAAAACTCAGTTATATCTTAAAGTCAAAATCAATTACTCATTAGAAATATGGTAAAACATAGTCCCTTTACATAGATCATAAAGCTTAAATGTGTTCCTGTATATTTGTATTATAAGGAACTTCTATTGGAAGAATAATTCCTTCTTGAATTTGAAGACTTTCAAAACAAGTATGGAAATCGATACAGGCGATTCTGCAATAGAATTTCCATCTACTTAAGCTAAATCTAAAGAAAATGAAGAAAACTGGATTTTTTTTTAACAAAATGTATATTTCACTGAGTTTAAAAGGTTTTTCAAAAATATCTCATGCAAGTTACAAAATGAGAGACAGGATTATTTAAAAGTGGATTCAAGAGAAAAAATTTAGAGCTAGAGCAGGGGTTGGAGAACTATGACCAGCAGGACAAATCTGACCCACTGGCCATTAGCCATATTGTAAGTAAGGTTGTATTAGAACAAACCCATGCCCAATTACTTACACATTGCCTATGACTGCCTTTACATGTTGCCTTTTGCATTGCAATTACTATTACGATTATAGCAGAACTAAGTAGTGCACCCTGCAAAGCTGAAAACATACTACCTGGCCTTTTACAGAAAAATTTTGCTAAACCCTGAACTACAGTAATAACTGTCTTCTCATTGTTCTATCAACTCTTGTAAAATTTGAAGAATCTCAGTGTAAAGTAAGAGGTTTATCCACAGCTAGAACAATCTGCACAAAAATATTCTCATAACTGAATGACATTTTAAACCCATTTTCATTTTAATCTCACACTTTAAAAAAGATTAATATTGTTTATTTTCTACCTGAATGACTCGTTAAATTTCCTTTATCTTATATAGTATTTAGCATGCTATCTTAGGAGTGTGTTAATTATTTTATCTCTAAATAACTTATACTAGAAAGGCAACCTATTTTAATATATAGTACAAACATTTTCACTTTAAAATTTGTAATGCATTTATTCATTTTGTAATTATATTAAGTATTTGGTTCAATAAAATATTTATAAATTCTAGTCAGACTATTATTCCCACTAAGCTTTGGCACTTCAACTACTTGAAAATGTCCACTATTTCATCAGAATGGATGTTTGAGTTAAAGGAGGAATTAATCCAGTTACTTTGAAGTTTCCTATCTATACATATACTGAGTTTCTGACAAACATGCACACCTCCTTTCAGAACCTTCTGAAAATGATTAATACTTGAAAAAGTGGGCACTGAATGAAGAGTCACTGAAGTCTGAGACTAGACAGCAGAATAGAGATGTCACTGTCTGCCTTTGTAAGAGGTACATATGAGGAGCGCTGATGAGTGGTGGATGTTACTCAAAGTGACTGCTGGGAGAAGTGGAAGTTTCTATTTGGATTTTAACTAAACAAATTGGAGAAGTGCTTCAACCCTCTCTCTGAGCTTTGGGTTTTTTCAACTACAGAAGAAGGAGCAGACTAGTAGTTTATTATATATAATAAATCTAATAAATTTTTATATGTATTTTTCAAGGCATGCTTTCTTTAGATGTATAGATACAGGTAGATAGCGAGAGTGGTATAGAAAGAGTAATAGATTAGAGGTGGATACAAAGAGAGATTAGAGATAGAAATAAGGATAGGTAGATGGATAGATAGGTAGACATGGGGAGATTGTGTATGTATGTATATATACACACATGTATATATATACACATACATATACACACATATACACATACACATATATATATGTACGTGCATATACATATATAAAGAGAGAGAGAGAATTGGGGAACAGGAGAGAGGAGGGGAGAGAGAGTTAGATGACAGATAGATGATAGATCAGCCAGACAGAGACAGGGAGATGTGTGTATGTGTGTGAGTGTGTGTGTAGAGGGAGACAGAGAATGAGAAAGATTAGAGATAGAAATAAGGATGGATAGGTAGATGGATAAGTGAGTAGACATAGGGAGATGTGTGTGTGTATATAGACATAGATAGAGAGTTGGGGAGGAGAGAGAGAAGAGAAAGAGGTTGAGAGACAGAGGCCTTTGTAACACATCTGAGAAAGGTCACTCAGTACTCAATTACTCAAAATTGACTGCAGGGAGGAGTGGAAAGAGAACTGTCAAACAAAAAGCAGGGCTTTTACCAATAAAGTTCTGATTCCGATTTTATAGACACATATAGATTTAAATACAAATAAAGATAGAGATGGACAGGTGAAAGAGCAAGAGCGAGAGAGTCATGGAACTCCCCCAAGATTTGTTTCTACACGATCTTATACAGTTTAAAATACAAACATAAATCCAACAATTGAAGTGGAGGATGGAGGGCCAGATACCCATTCTCAGGTCTGCCCAATTTTTCTACTGTCTTCGTGGCTGGCTCATGTTAGGACTTCCTAATGGAAAGCAGCATTTGAAAAATGCTTTTAAAAATAGCATTTAAACTTCCTTTTATCTTTTACATTATTTAAAATCCCTCTTTTGCTAGTGAAGCATTTCCTTTTTTTTTTTTTTTTAACTCATTTTCATACCCCTACTACTAGTTCCTGAGCACCCCTAGTACTCATTTAATTTCCTACACCTACCTCTGGTTCCTGAAGTACTTCTTTTAATGTATCTATGCGCTATATTTTGAAACATCATCTATGGTTATACTGACCCCTTGAGTTTTTATTTAATTTTAAATTTATTTGATCTGTTCTTATCAGTTGAGTTTAAAGTTCTCTTTCTTCTTCCTTGCTTCCAACCCAACACTTTGCAGGGTGCCTTACAGAGATTGGAAGGATATTATGGCTTGATCCACCACTGTATCCTAGATCTCCAACCTGGTGTTAGGTCTGTTTATGAGTACAGAAAGTAGTTTATTTCCAAACGCTTAAGTAGTACTGTAAAAGATAAACTCCTAGTAACCCTGCAGGATTTCACTTTCCATACCACATTTTACTTCAGTCATAGCAATGGAGTTGGATAATCCAATTGTTTAATGCCATGACACCCTGTACCACTTACCTCTTGCTCTGTTCTTTCTTGGTGGGAGAGGGGTAGTTGTCAGACTTATGAGAACCCTCAACAGTATCTACTGTAGTCAGGTAACTCAGACTCTTGTGCGTGGAGACTGTGAAGAGCTCTGATAATTATCACTTACCTCTGAAAAGTAAATGACCCAAAATAGAGAATTCTAATTTTTGAAATACAAATTTTGCATTTCAGTGGAAATGTACTCCTAGTTGATAGTTCAACTAGGATTCCCTGTAGCTCAAAATGTTTCCTATTTGGGTATTTGAAATAGATTAAAGAGGATCACTAATATAATAGCTATTCAATATTTGGAAACAGAAACTGAAAAAGTGTGTGTGTATGTATGTGAGTATTTCAAATGATAAATCATGTTCATGCCAAGGAAGATAAGTTAACGTCAGTCTCAAGGTGAATCAGCTAAGTTACACAGATATTAGAACACTGTGAAAGGTTTACTAACCAGTCCTGAGTCTTATTTGACATTACTGTCAGGCAAAAAAAGAAGCGTATATTTTAGTATTTGAAATTCCTACGGTGACTAAATTGTTGATCTGTAGTCATTTTTCAAAAGTCATAAAATCACTGGAAGTGTTAAAAAAAAAGTTCAGTTTTCATAGTCTGGAAATATTTATAGGATTCTAGAAGCTAAAATAAACTGTTATCTTCATTTGAAGTTGTTCCCAATGCCTATTCAGTAGTGCAAGTGCTCTGCATTTTTATTTCAGTGGTGAAGATAGATGATCCATCCACACCTAGCTGTCCCCTAGTATAATGGCCTTTATTTATGAGTGTTCGTGGAGAGAGCTATAGTCATTGGCTAGAGAACAGGGTAAAACTACCAGGCCCTTATGATGATAAAATGAACCTTGGCTACATAAAAAGATTAAAATCTTACAGTAAGGAACTTATATTTCTGGCTGTGATGGATTAGTTTGCAAAGACCAGTCTTTCCTCATCTAAGAATTATACAGGCTGGATAGAACAAAGAGGAATCTATTTGAATACACAGGAACCAAAATGGAAAGTCAGCAAGGACTAGAGAGTCCACAATCTCAGAGAAATCCTTAAAAGAAGAGAGTAACAGAGAAGGGAGCCTAATATTCAGTTCTGTTTTTTCCCTTCCAACAGTTTACTCATTTGTAAATGGTGGCTGAACAACTATAAAGTTCCTAGACCCTTGTTCAGTCTCCTAGGGCTTGCGAGATAAAACTTGGAGCTGGGCACTGTCAAAGCAGGATGCTTGGGCTTTTAGCTGGGATTCCTAGAGGGTACCTGTTATGAGAGTGAGAGTAAGAGAACCACGGAGCATCTTGTGAGTCAGAGCAAATCAGAAAATGTATCAGCTTTTATAGCATTGACATCTAGCTCTCATCAGCTCAATCAGAGATTGGGTTAATCTGTTTTATCCCTGGTTTAAAGACTTGTCAAAATCAAAAACAAAGCAAAAAGATAAATCTTTGATAGAGAACAAAATTCTTCAGACTCTTGAAATATCTCTATAAATTTTCACACACAGTAATTATCATTTAGTCAAGAGTTACATACATACCAAGAGACACTGCCAAATGACAAAAAAAAAAAAAAAAATACAAGCAACAGTAAAAAGAGATCTACAGGACATCCATATTTTGCAGTTACTAAATACAGACTTTTAAATAAACATGATAAACATGTCTAAGAATATAGATGAAAAGATGGGGAATCTATTAAAAAGAGTCAAATGAAAATTATGTAATTGAAAATTACAATAACTGTAATTAAAAATGCAACATATGGATGTAATGCAAGATTCAACAAATCTATCTTTGCCTTTTTCTGTCTTTTACCACTGAAATACATATTACAGAACAGGAACTCTGTCTATTTTTCCTTGCTATTTCTGCAACATTGAAAATAGTACATGATAAAAATAGATACTTAACGAATATTTATTAAATGAATGAATTAATGATAACTTGCCAAGAGACCAATAAAGTGGTGTATGCTTTTAAGGCTAGAGTTACAAGCAAGGAGATGAAAAAGACAAGACAGGGCAGAAACATTTGCTAGCACAAAGGCAGCAGAAAATGAAGATAGGAAAGAGCTGCAGAATCACAGACAAGTCTCCACTCAATGTGTTCTCTTATTTGCCATCTTCTACTTCTCTCAGCTGCTTCCACTATAATGAGAGAAGTAGAAGTTGAATACAAGAAGAAATGTTGAAAGCCACCTGTGGTTACGCACCTGCTACGCAATTATGGGCTGCCCAGCAGAAAGATTGAGTTACTGAGTTGGTTCACACCTCAATAGGAGACTGATAGAACCAGTAAGTGCTATGATAGAACTTTCCTCATTCTTCTCTGAACCTTTCCTCTTGGGGAAGTGTTGCAGGAGAATCCTAAGTCTTAGACTCCTCCACAGCTTTGCCATGGCGCACAGGAGGAGGTTTCACATTAACCATTTTCCTTCCCAAGGACAGGAAACTAAATGCTTCCCTTAAATACTGTGTGTGAAAATTTGTAGATATTTTGAGAGTTTGAGGATTTTGTTTTCTGTCTCTACTTAGCCAGCAGGCCATGTAGTTTTGAAATATTTGTGCTTTTAGAATTAAGTGATATTTAAAAGGAGCCATAATAACTGGAGAAAAAAAGCAGAAAAAAAAAATAAAGGTGAGAACTTCAGGGGGGAATTAAGTAGCCCAGGCAGTTTATAGGCGACAGTTATAACTTCAGAATTTTCTATTGCCATCCTTTAAATATCTTCAAATTAACAGAAAGAGGGAAGGAAAAAATTTTGCTTGAGGTAAAATGTGGTTAGACCATAAGGAAACACTGAAAGCTAAAAAATAAAAGGCTAAAGTTAAATATCTACAAAAAACTTAGTCTATGCAACACAGATTTTTTTCTTTGAGAAATTTTTTCACTGAAGTGCAGAGATTATTCTTAGACTTACCAATTTAGTCTGCTGTTTGATTTCCTTGCTTTGATCATCAAATCAGTGTTAGTGTTGTCTCTGTGAGGCCAGTGCAAGCCATCTATTCTAGACATTAGGTAAAACAAGAGAATACAAAAGGCCATAGATGAATAAGAAATCCAGGTCCCATGGAAGGAGAGAAGTTTGAAGCTCTGGCCAGGAAGCCATTCCTAGAGGATTCAAGAGTTCCAGGAATACTACAGATACCAGAATTCCAGGAATGAAATACATGAGGCAGGTTCCCTAGGGCATCTTTGGGTGAAGGCTAAGTAGGGCAAAAACTAGCCAAGGGCAGGAGCTCAGGTTACTCAGGGGAGTCTAGAATATTCTCCTTAATTTACCAACACTGATACTCTTTATGAAGGCCTAAGAATGACCTCTGCAAACTCCACTCAAAGAGGCAACCAACTCTTCCAACCTTTATTTTATGTTCCGAAAGTACTATTGGGAAGTTGGATCCTTTCTCACTTCATCCAATTCCTGAAAGCTATATAGAGCAATTAAGAGAATACTTGTAGGTCTCTGAAAATATTAACACTTTCCAGAGTTTGAGTAATTATTTTTGCATAACTTATCTGTGTAAAATTATGTAGTTCCAGAATGAGTAGTGTTATCTTAATTACAGAAAACAGGGCTCTCTTCATTGAGATCTGACAGGTAAACAGGTGGAGGTTAGGGTTAGTGGCTTGACAGATTATAGACAACTGTCAAAACTAGGCAAAGAACATATACATACAACACACACATACAAATACATACACATACCGTGAAATAGATCTGATTCTACCAGATTCCATTAGACATTTATTTCATTTTTTATAAACAGTGACTTGCAGTCCAATAACACAATAGGAAACTAGGTAAAGGGGCTGTTTTTTGTCACTCAGTGTGTCATGGTATAATTTTACCTATCAGTATTTCAGCTGAAGGTGGCATTTAGCAGTTCATTAGTGATTAACAGGGCCCTCCATTGCTCAAAAGAATCTTAGATATTTAAGGAAAGCATTTAGTCTAGATTGACGATTTTTCTATCCTAACCATGTCTCTAAAACAAACAAACTAAAAAGTTATAGTGAATTCTATTAAGAAATATATATTTCATGTCAATTTGCTACCAAACTGTAAGCAGGAATGACAATAAGACATAGGTCTGTCTCCCTCAGCAGGCTTCATTTCCCTATCAAAAGAGAGCAATGCGTGCAAGGTCTGAGTAGAAGACTTAGCGTTTTTCAGCACTGCACTGTAACTCTCTTTTTATGTTTTGTTCATAATGGTAACTGTCTGGTTTGATGCATTGGTTCTGATGTTTTCATCTGCTTGTTGTCATTCAGGTGCTAAACGAGGAGTATGAATATGTATAATTCTTTCAAGAGTGCATTAGAATGACCCATCTTGGCATATTTTATGACATATCCCACCAGACCCTGATTATTTTGTGAAGTTGGCATTCAAGTTATACTGGTTGGCTTTTGATAGCTTTTGCCAATGTCTTCTGAGCATGTATGATTAATCAGTACAATAAAATGGGACACTCTAAAATGCAGGATTGATGCATGGGTAAGGATTTTAAAACTTTCATTCCTTTATCAGTCATTCAAGACAGTTTTAGTAGCCTATTACCGGAAAGTATTTTAGGACATCTTCCACCATTTGATCACTGTGCTGGTATTGTGTAGCCCCTCACACAATGGGGAGAAATGGCTCTTTTGATTTTGATAAAGATTCTCCCTTCTAGATGAGGAGCTAGTGTTTTCTTCTTTGGAATATTGTCAAGTGACTTTTGGTAGGTAATGGAAACCAATAGTAGCTGGGAAATCTTAGGCCTCCTTGAAAAGGCCTTTTGAGAATCAAGTCTGGATTGGAATTGGAGAAGATTCTTTTGCATACCCCTTCATTGGGCCACTGGGAAAAACATATGGAAAATTTGCAAGTCTGACTGTTTTTATTCATTCACTCATTTAACAAATTCTTATTGAGCTCTATGTGCCAGGGACGGTGATAAAAATGATGACACAAAGTTAGTAGGAAAAGCCTCTCCTTAAGATATTCATAGTGTAACTGCCTAATGGGTTCTTCTAGCCCACTGCGCAGACAAAACCAGTTCACTGAGACCATGGCATTGCAGTAAAGAGACTTTAACTGACACAAGGCTGGCTGTGCCATGTGGGAGACAGTTATTACTCAAATCAATCTCCATGAAAATTTGGAGGCTAGGGTGTTTCAAGGATAGTCTGTCAGGCCAGGGAGTCTGCTTCTGGATGGGGTCGCAGAACCCGTTGGTGGGTCTGGGTGGAGCCATTGGTTGTCCACCCATCCGTGGGTCAGAAGTGTGGAAACCTGAAAAGACATCTCAAAGGCCAATCTTACATTCTACAATAGTAATGTTATCTACGGGAGTAATTGGAGAAGTTGCATATCTTGGGACCTCCAAAATAGTGTCTGGGAGTCTTTTATGTCTGCACATTAGCAGAATTCAAGTTCCTCTCATCCTCCTAACCTGATGGTCTTTTATTAACTAGACAAATATAGTTTAGTTATGGGAAGAGCAACTATCATTTAAACTATAAACTAAATGTCTCCTAAAGTTAGCTTGACCCTGGCACAGGAATTATTAAGGGTAGTTTGGAGATTAAAGGCAAGATGGGGGTTGGCTAGATCAGATCCCTTTCACTGTCATAATTTTCTCACTGTTATAATTCTTGCAAAGGCAGTTTCAATAGCTTTGATGTGGAGAAAATAGATGAATGTATGGAAAATGCATGCAGTCTTAAAGCATTCAGATTAAACACAATCTCTCTTAAGGGTGGAAGAAAAGTGTTCCTGGAAATCTAATTATTCAAGTCTTAAAACTCTACTTTTGGTAAATGTCTTAGAAAAGATCATGGCTTGGTATTGATGATCCCAAGCCACAAAATGGCAAATGCAGACAAGCTTATGTAGAAAGAAACAAAATGCATATATTACAGAGATGAGGATTCAGATTGGACAATTATTTTCTTAGTCTCATTGATGGAAGATTATTGTCTTTTTTATTTTTTACTGTGAGGAATTTGGAGTTTTAAGGATATACTATCAAATTTGATTTTCTATAAATACATCTGTTGAAGTCTATACATTTTTCTTTAAGATGGATAGTTCAGCCATTTTTAGAACATTATTTTTGTCACATTTACACAATGTCAAGTTAGAGTATTATTTAACAATATTATTGCGCATACGAACTTGGACTGACTGAAGAATTCTGACCAATAGGATCAAGATTCTGGTTTTCAGAGGGCACCTTTTACAGAATTTCATCTCACCTGGGAAGACTGAGTATTGCCATGGCAGGGACATAACCACTCTGGGATTTCTTTTCTAATAAAGCCTTCTAGAGAGGGAAGAAGAGAAAGAGGATCCACAGGAGCACAAGCAAAGACATACGTGGATTCATAAGTTGCTGTGGGTTTCAGGACAATTTAATCATATTTTACCATTTCTCAGCAGAAGTAGCAATACTGGTTCACCAAAACACTTACATGTCTCTATCAAGGTATCTTTGTGTTCATCTTCATTCTCACTATTGACAATATGAAGGGGTGATTGAGTTGGAGGAATTTCTAGCTCCAGATAATTTCCATCTATATTCCCAAAATCATATATGTATATTATATACATTTCCCAACCAGTGCCAAGAATGAGGAATGGGTAGAATAAATAAAGCATGGGAGATGTAAAACATGTCCACTGTGTATTTGCCTCCTCAAGCCCGAACGCATTTCATAGGATGAAATGGACATATAGGGCAGCCCATAAAGGGAAAACAAGTCATCAATAGACAACCTTTGTGAACGATGTAGAACCTAAAGGAAAACTTCCACTTCATCCTCTGAAGGTTTACTGAAAATCACAACTGACAAAAGAATAATAGGAGAAATGTCATACGTATTTGTTAATGTGCACAGGAGGGTGCTAGGGAGAAATTGCAGAGGAATCACCCCTCAGCCAATGGGATACAGATGCTCATATATGAAACCACCTTTGCAAAATTATGACAGAGATCTCTGACATGAGTGACTCCATCTTGTTTCTAGCCTCACAGGGTGGCTGTCTTTTATTCCTGGGCGTAAGCCAACTTTGGGAGAAATTTAGTTTACAGTTTAAATAATAGCCCTTCCCCAAAACTAAACTGTTCTTATAAAACTAATGAAAAGACCACCAAGGTAGGAGGATGAGAGGGTCTTGAATTCTAAATAATTACCAGCCATTATTCTGTAGTTCATAAGATTTGCAGCTTCTCTAGTTGAGCAGATAACATCACTATTGTAGAACCTAAGATTGACCTTTAGAGATGTGTTTTCAGGGTTTTTCATTTCTGACAAAGGATAACCCCATCTGGGCCCTCTAACCAGTCCTGTGGCCCCTACCCAGAAACTGACCCAGCACAAGAGGACAGCTTCATTTCCCTATTATTTCTTCTCCAACTCAACCAGTCAGCATACCTCCCACCGTAGCTCCTTGCCCATCAAACTATATTTGAAAAATCTCTAACCTCCAAGCCTTTTGGAAGATCATTTTGAGTAATGACTCTGTTTCCCATGTAGTGTGAGTGGCCTCATGTCAATTAAACTCTTTACTGCGTGCAATGACATGCTCTTGGTGAGTTCATTTTGTTTGTGCAGCAAGCAGGAAAAACTTATTGGGTGGTTACATATACCCTTCTTAGAGGAAAGGGAGATGTGGAAATGTAGATTATTTGAGAAGTATAGCAAATGATTTTTCAGGAAATTGAATGGGCTTAAAGTACATACAATGGCCTAGGACAAAGTCTGTTGGGCTCACAGAGCAGGCAATGGTTTGTGACAAGTCTGTCCAAGTGTGTTGACAGATTAGTCTTTCTTCCTGTTATGAATTTAATTAATGAACACTCGGGGAAGGAGCCAGAGGTAATGATTTTCTTTGATGGGTCAAGATTTTAGGCAGATGAGGGCAATTCCGAGAATGACTTCATCCTGTTCCCAAGAGGCAGAAGATGAAGAGACAGGGTGGCAAGGTGATGTGGAGGGGGAGTCAGGGAGACCTTGAGATTTCCTCAGTTCAGCATGTCAAAGTGCCATATTTTGAGTTATATGTGAACCCCAACAACAATAATAGCCAATTATATTTAACACTGACATGCCAGTTACTTTTCTGTATGTTTTTGTACAATAGCACTAATCCTTAGTTTATTTAATCCACATTTGTATCCTTAGTAAGTGGAGGAGCCAAGATTTGAGCCAAGGTAGTCTGCCTCCTAAGCCATGTTCATAGCCCTGCAGAAAAGATCTCTTTTAAATCTCATCTACTCTTTCTAGCAACACAACGAATGGCTCAGTGATTGCTCTGGTCTTCAGTGGTATATGATTTGTTAGTGCCAGCTTTAGCTTTACAGAAGGGGGTGCATTTGAGGTCCTTTCTCAAGGTTCTGAATTTGATTTATCATTTGATATTTAAGAGAGAGAGTGAATTTTCACCAATTTTGGTTGTATTACTGCTGACTCTAGAGACTAAAGGCAGAAAAAGTTCTGTTTTGATTCTTTGTAGAATGAATTACAAAGTTAAAACTACTTAATTGCAAATTTCGTAGACCAAGACTTCAGAGAGGAGGAGGCCAATGTTGAAAGTCAAATACTCATGATGATTAAGGAATAGTTGAAAACCATAGAATAAGGCTATATGGTAGTTCCACTTTGCCCTCCAGGTACCAGCAGATTTAGATGAGGAGCCTCTTGTTGACAAAGACTCACTCCCTGTCTGCCAACATCCAGATTTATCAACAGGAAATTAATAGCTTCTGCACCCCATCATTTCATGGGCAGTCTGAGAATAAGCAGATAATATATGCATAGAGATAATTAGATAATTAGACTTTCAGAGGTAAGGTGCTGCTGAATGTTTGATTTCTTGTTTTTCCTTTTTTTTTTTTTTTCCAAAAAAACTAAATGGAAGTGGCTAGAATCAACACACAGTGTTCAAAACAGAAGCTTGGAGAAACCACAGATAAGCAAAATCTGGCTTTCTAAAAGCAAATGCACAGGGTTCCAAACAGAGTAGAGAAACAAAAGCCTGGGCTGCTCTGGTTAAATAGTTTCTACATTTTGAAAAAAATCAGCCACAACTGGCAAAACATTTTTTCTTTTTTTTTTTTCCCCCTTAAATCTACAGGGAAGAGACATCTGATACCAACTACCCTCAGCTCTCTGGTCTTTCGAGTTCATTTTCCAAATCTATACACAAAAGCAGCAGAGAATATAGTAGAATAAATGTGTCCAGGGAAGAAATAAGTGCATTGGGGAATTGAATAGAAATGATAAAAATCACTCACATTTCTTTATTGAAATAATTAAATATGAAGTGGAGTGGAGAGTAGCAGATGAATTCTAATAGTAATTGAATTGGCACTTAGGAGTTACCTTATCTGCCTTGCCACAATTCAAAACTCCCCACAGTGTTTTCTCTCAGTCCACATCATATTAATTATGCCTCTCATCCACCATCTTGTTTGTGAGCAAAGTAGTTAGTATGCGTGGAGAGGTATTCAGCTATCCTAACGGGGTTCAGTGAGTAGTTATTTCATCCCTCAAGAAAATGGCATCTGTTTCTCTAGCACACAAGAAGCAGCTAATACACATACCAACTGCCATGGGGATTTCTTCTTCCTGCTTTATGAAAAGAACAAAGGTTTCTGTTTTTTTATAACTCAGATACATGGTCCTGCTTTCTCTATCTGGGTGAAAATCTTGGAGCTTGATTCTTGTCAACTCCATCTCCAAAAATATTTGGTTTCCCACAAGTAAGTTTTCTGTTTTATATACATCTTTGCAGATCCCACCTATCGCATGTCATGCAGAATACTTGCTGAAATCCTATATAAAAGTGGAATTTTGTTATAAAATTTTTTCTCCTATCTTATTTTCAGCACACTTCGTTTTATTTTATAGAACAGAGAAGATTATTGATGTAGGTTTTCCAGCCAATCAAATTATTCTGTCCCTGACTGCCATGTTCTCTCTTTGGATGGGGGAATATAATGATAGATGATTTCTGCAGTATACAGATTCTTTTCAACCTTGATTATATGGACTAGTTTTCTTGTGTTAAGATTAGTCAGTGGGAAGAATGGAGTTGAGGAGTAAAGATTTTGCTAGCTGGAATTCTATTTATCTTGTTCTAATTAAACGGTTCCAGAAAAAATAAAAAATAAAGGTGGAGGGATGTTAACTAAGTTTAACCTAAGGCCAATTGTATTAAACTAATTAATCACTTAAGAATAAGAGGGCAAATTGAGACAAAAATAGAAAATACCATGTATGGAGTTGACCTGTTGCCTGGCTCACCCCTTTGTCTATGTGTGCATAATTTAATTGCCATCTGAAATTATTCTTGTTCATTGTCAAAGTAACTAATTCATTGGCTTGCAAAAAAAGATGAAGACTTGGGCCTCTGGATCAACGCACTGAGAGGCTTCAGTCATACAATAAGTTCCCTTTGAGGGTCAGGGATGTTATATAATTTTTAATAATTAAAAGTATCATTATGAATATTAATTTGTCTCTCCAGCCATCTGGCGGGTAGCCCAGTAATACCAGAACACAGCACGGAAAATTTTGGTGTAGGGATATGTGTTGGGAGGCATTGCCTCAGAGGCCAGTATAAGAGATCACAGTAACTGCTGGGGAGAAGATAGATATGAACATGCTGATTGATTTCTTTTTCAAGATCAAATTTGCATCAATGTCTCTCCAATTCCTTTATTGTCTAGGTATCATTTCTTGCTACTGTTTGTTATTTGACTCATAAGCTTTTACACCTTCTCTATTATCCTTAAGTTTTGCTTAGGCTAAGCTAGGCTTCAACTAGGAGTATATTTTCAGGTCCAGTTGAGACTCCAAACTTTGATTTCCACATTCTGATATACCAAAACATAAGCCAGGAGTGAGGCTATGTCTACACTCTACTATTCAATAAATTAGAGATTGGAAAGGTATAAGATTGACCAAACCTGACTTTTCAAAATAAAAAGCACTAACTTCAAGATTTTATTTTGAACACCTTTGAAATATTTTCTAGTATTTTAAGGTGGTTCTAAATATGAAATAATGTGTTACTTTGTGCGCTCCTCTGATGAAAGTCGTAATCTTCCTTAAAGTAAAAATATAACCCTAAATTACCTGATTTGATCACCGGTATTTATCAAATTGGTTATTTGCTAAATCTATATTCTTACTTGACCTTCATGAGCATGACAGCAATTGTATAGGCTTCAGAGATAACAAAACTGTAAATGTTGTGCAGAATAAAAGATTTAACACCAAATGGTGTGATTAACTAATGGGACTGCATTGCAAGTGGTAGTGCAACAGGAAAATCCTTGCATTACTGTGAAAAAAAAATTAAGATGGATAAAACGTATTAAGTCCTACAAATGAGAAGGAAAAAGTTGTAGGAAAGAAAAACAAATTCTAGTGCAGGAAAATCAGCTTAGTGAAAATTGAAAATGCATGTAATAAAACTAATTCAGGCAGGATATTAATCTTGTGTAAAAAAGATAAAAGCATGTTAAAGTCTGATTGTAAAATATTAATGTGCTAAACCATCATAAAACTTCACATATGCCCTTTAGCGATAGTATTGTTAACGATGATGAAAACTTATTTGCAAATTCTTCTTTTATGAAGTCTGGGAACAGAAAATCTGAAAATGAAGACTAATGTAGACGTCTACTGTGTGTAAAAGATAGGAAATGGTGGAGGTTAACGAGGTTTAGGGCAACTAGTCTCTTGACATTTAGCTGTGTGACCATAATCAAAGACCCTGTGCAGTCTCTCTCTGAGTGAAGTGATTCGAAATGATTCAGGTTTGCACCCTAATAATATTAGGATTATTCTTAACTCTTCCTAATGTGTTTTCTGATGGGGCACATGCTCTTGGAATTGCACTTATCTTGGCCCACAATAAAGGAAACTGCATTTCTAGATTTTTTTTCTTCCACTGAAGCCCCATTTTAACAAAAACAAAGGTGGAATTCATCTCGAGCCTTATTCTGCTTTTACATCATTATGTTACTGACTCTGAATTTTAAGGGCTAGAGTGACTGAAATTCTGTGATAGCTCAGGAGACTGTTTTTGTATAATAGGGGGAGGCAGCAGGAAGAACAGAAGTAGGCTGTCCTGGGTCAATCAGCTTGACCTGCATGCAAATCCTTATTATGTCAGTTACTACAGGATGTTGATTCATTTATTTAACCCCTCTGAGTCATGCATACTTCATAGTAAAAACACATATGGACAAAAAAAAAAAAAGGTTAATAACCCCTATTTGCATGGTTTTTGTGGGGATCTAGAATGAAGTATATAAAGCTTCTGTTGTCAGTGCTCAAATGTAATAATAATTATTAAAATTTTATTACTGAATTTTTTTTTAATCTACTCAGAAAGTTCTACTAGCTGACCTCCCACACAGTATGGGTATTCCACACGTCATGATTCAGCTGCCTATTTCCATGTAACTGGAAAGTTTTCTGTGTTCATCAATGTCTAAGAAAATCCTATTCATGTTCTAACACCCGAGTCACATCCCACTTTTTCCAAAAGGCATTTCCAGCTCCTCCATCACAAAATATACCTTCTATGTTTCTCCGATCTTCTGTTAAAGTTATCTTCCTTTCAACTCTGGTCGAATCATGTTTTATTTCTCCCTTAATAGCAGGAGCAATGACTTGTAGTTCTCTCACATCTCACCTTTCTCACAAACTCCTAAAACATTTAGCATGTTACCCAATACCTGTTTGAAATTCCTTTATTTGCTTGCATTCTTAGAACACAGGACCAAGAGAAATGCAAATTCTTTGATTGATTATGAAGACAAGAGCATGGCCTTTGAGGAATTTTTAAGAGCATGCAGCTCAGGTTTTGAATATGACTTCAGGACCTTCCTATTTTGTAAAATGACACTATATTTAAGGCATAGGTCTAATTAGAAGTGAGCCAAGGAGTAGACCATCTGTCATTGACTTTATAAACTCATCATCGACCTGATGGTGAATATATATTAAATGGACTTTTCTCAGCTACGCTGCTGAATGTATTTGTGCTTCTGTTCTCTTTGGCTCAATTTACCTTTACCACTATTATCTTCTCATTGTTAATTCATGTCCAGGTACTGTTTTTTGATGTCTTGTCAAGTCATCAGCCCAAGTGACACGGTGAATAAAGGGAAAGAAACTCGGCTCTCACCAATCTCATGCCATTTTGCTTTTCTGCCTCAATAGCTTTTCCTCTTTAAGATACAGAGAGACCTTCCACAGATCAGAAGGCAGCTCAGGGAACATGGAGGCCAGACATCTAGATGATAAGAGGGATGCCTGTTTATAAAAGTGTGTAAAAATGAAAGAGGAGTCTGATAGCAAAATTAGATTGGTTTTACAGAGCAGAGGTAGCATATCCCAGGTAGCCTAGGCCTAGCTGTGTTATCCCTGAGAGAAACTGAAGTCCACATAGCATCATTTCATTAATTTAAGTAAACCTTTGGAACAAAAAGGCAGAGGGAGCTCAAAACAAACATCTTGTGTTGCTGATTTTTAATATCTTGTGTTTTGTTTTCTTATTTGTAGTACCACTACTTGTGACTGACTTGTCTGCTAATCCATATTTTAAAATCTAGTGCATGGCCGCATCAAATAACCTACTACCGTAGTCCATAATCTCCTATTTAATTAAGAGATAAGCCTTAATAAAATATGGTTAGCATGAATAAGCTTTGGATATGATCCTATGGTCATGTCATCCTAAATACTGTTTGGATTAAAACATCAATAAATGTAAGCTTTTTAAAAAAATATAAGATGTCTCTAGAATGGATGAAGAAGTATCTTGGGCATGAGAGATTAGCAAATTAAAAAAAAATTATGAGGCCTTTTATAAAAACACATTTTTAAGGCTTTTTAAACACTCTGGCTTTAGGAACGAACACACATATTGGCTCTGATTCAATTCTCCATTTGACATCGTAGGCCCAAGTTTTGCTTTGTTCCTGCGTAGGATAGATGTTGTCAGACATAACAAGATTCAAATAATCTGATGGTGATACTGGAAACTTTTGTTTTGTCTTCTTCTTTAAAAAAGAAATATCTGTTAGCGGAAGGCATTAGAAACTAGTAATTATAGCACTACTAAGGAATTGACCTTACAGGTTAGAGTCACTTAACCTGTTAAGTTAGATTTGTATGAAGTGAAGCTTATTTAGCACTTGATTGTATACAGTCCTATTGTGTTCTTTAAGGTTTCACATGACTGGTCTTCCCAAATAGAAACAATTCAAGAGAAAAGTTTATTTTGCTTTACTGTTACTAAACACTTCCGAGTCTGTCAATTCACTAAACCCAGTGCAGTTGGATTAACCGCACCATAATGCTGAACTTCAGTTTCCTTTTTGTCAAATGGCAATGCTTATACTTGCCTTGACTAATTCATAGGATCATTCTGAGGCTTACTTGAGATATCAGATGTCTAACTATTTCATAAGTTGTAAAGCCCTATATCGATATTAAATATTATTGTGATAACTGACACCCATAAGTAGTTGTTCAATTATATAGCATTAATATAATAAGGTCACAAGCCAAACAGTTGGTTCTCACAGTATTTTATTTGTGGTATGAAAAAGTAAGCAGTTTCTAAAGTACTTCATGTAATTCTAGTTGTAGCTTACAGACCAAGATAATTGAAAATTTAATTTGTATGGATTTCTTCATATTGATGAAATGAAATCTGTTTCATCCTCTGAAGAAAAAAAAACAACTGTTTTCCATGAAGTAGCATATGTCTTATAATTCTACACCCAGGATCATGGAAGTTACTATAAAGGTGAGACATGGTATACTGTTTAATAGAATGTACTAAAATTTCTTCCAACACCTATTTTTTAAAACTGAAAGATTACAATTCAAACCATTACAAATTTTATTGCTAATGTGTTTATTCTCTCAAGATCATAAAATATCGATTACCTTTAATATGGAAATCTATTAAAGAATATCTTCATTGCCTGAAGGTATGTGGGGGCAAATTCCAATGACTAGACTCGCTGAATATAGTATGGCAAAAAAAGAAATAGATTTTGATTATTCTATTCTATGAAGTCAACACAAATTTAATATAAAAAATTCTCTGTTCTTAGTCATTGGGTACCTAGTGTGAAATGTCAAAACTAGAACAATGCCAACTATATATATATAGTTCTTATTTGCCAGTACAAACTAAGCTGTTCCTGTATCAGTGAACCCATAAATAAAAGAACATATAATATATTAGAAGCAGAGGGATACAGAAATAGAAAAACTTTCTTCTCATTCAAATCCTTTATGCTCCCCTCCATAGCCAAGCTTCTTAATAATGTAAAATTATATAAGATGTTTGTCGTTACACAGAAAGCCAGACTCCAGGCCCCACACACCACTGATGCTTCTTCTTTTAGAGTCATCTATAGACTTTTTTTAAAAAAGTAAAGCAAATAGAAACCTTATTGAACTTAACTTACTTGAAAGCTCAGCAACATTTAACACTGTGGTGACCTCCTCTTTTTGAACATACTTCATTCTCTTGATCTCAGTCACTCCTTATTCCCCATTTCCCTGGTCATTTCCTCTTAAGGCATTCCTTTCTCTGCGTGAAGATCAAATGCTTATTTTACTGAGGATTCTGTCCTCTTGTTGAGTTAAACAATTTTCCTGTAGAAAATATAATTCAACATTCATTGATGACTCCTTAATCCAGCAACAACTTTTTCCTAAGTTTCAGACTCAAAAAGCCTAATAGCCTTCAGGATATGTGTATTTTCCTGCCCTATTTAAACTTAACATGTCCAAAAGTAAATATAAAATATCAGCACCAAAATCTGCTCTTCCTCCTCTGCTCTCCGTTTCCACAAATGGTGCCATAGTCCATCCAGTTACCAAAGCCAGAAACTTGTTAGATTCTTACATTTCACTTTTTCCGCCTCTTTCCCATGTCTAAGCACAAACTAACTTCCATTCATTTTATTTTTTACCTGAATGAATCCTAAGTCTTTGCTTCTCTCTCTCTCTCCCTCTCTAATTTCAGGCCTATATGAGTATCAGTAAGGGCCAGGAAACATGGTAGAGGGCTTGAATTCCCTCTCATTTTGATATATCCTATCACTTTTAGCTCTCTCTTAGATTAGAGGAAGGGTATGAACATAATTCCATATTAGTTTATACATATGAGGTACAGATCTCTGATACAAATTACAAAGGCAGCAGCCAAAATTTGAGAATCCTTTATGATTGAGGCACAATCGCATGGCCCAGCTACTCCATATTTTGCCCCACCCAGTGCCCTTACCATAAATCTGACTGTTGTTACCTCTTACCTGGGTTACCTTAATAGCCTCATGGCAAGTATTTCTGCTCCTGGATTTATAACTTTATGATTCACACAATAACTAGAATTAGCCATAAGTATTTGAGAAGGACAAAGTGAATAAATGATCATAATATTTTAGAGGCTTTTAAATGCCACTCTCATCCCCAAATAGGAAGGTTTAATTCCCAATTCACTTAAAAAATTCTAGATGTGTAAGTGCCCGTTAAACATCATAAGTGCCCACAAAGTCCTTTCACCAACACACATTATATGTTAAAAAAAATTTGCACTCACTTAAAAACAGAGATAGATACTGCATTTTTTCTCAGATATTTTAGTCCAAAAAATATCTTTTTCTGTTAGATATATAAATTTTAAAGCCGAGAAGAAATTGGTAATATTATTCTTTTAATGGTCATATGTGTGTATATACATATATAAATATAATTATATATCTATAATTATTATGTATGCCCCACAGATACTCTGCAGAGAGGGCTATGATGACATCATCTAATCCCCTCCATAAGTCTTCATGACATCCTATTTCTTTTCAATCCAACAAAAAGCACATTTGTGATGGAACTTACTCAGTTTACTTTGGGTGCAGTCAACTTTACAACCTTTTTGGTTTACCACTTCATGTTCTCCATGGTTGGCACAACCTGGACTGACATAGAAACAGACCTAGTAATACCCTGGAGAAATAGAACAAACAATTTTCTAGCCCCACTCTATTTTTATAGCTGCCAATGCTATCTAAATGGCTGACTTCCTGAGCTATATTAATTGCATTTTAGGCTTTCCTAGATTTCCTATCTGACCAAATTTTAACTAAGAAACGATAATTAGAAGATTTATAAGTTGACCCAACTGATTTTGTTATTCTGGAACTGAAAGGACAGTGTATCTTATGGTGTTGCTATTAAGGATTACTAGGGATTTGCAATTCACTGATATGGATATTGTCCATGATTCGGTTATGATAAAATAGGTGTACAGTGGGACTAATAATCACTGACAATAAACTTGGTTTTGGTCTCAAGGGCTATATGGAAACAAAGATGAAAAATGAAAATAGCAACCATAGTTGCAGCCCTCACAGAAAGCAGACAATATACTGATGTTTGTATAATACACAGATGTAATGCAAAACAGAATCTAAAAATAAGAGCTGACATTCATTGAGTCTTAATATATGCTGGGAATTGACCGAAAGCATGTATGTGGATAACCATTAATCCTTACAAAAAACATGCAAAGCTTTTCTAGATAAGAAAATGAATACTTGGAGAAGTTAAATAATTTGCCCAAGTTTGAGCAGGTCAGGATTAAACTTAATTCCATCTGCCTGTTTGTTTTCTCTGTAAACCTGTGCTATTTTCATAAATGCCAGGGAAGAAATAAAGTTGTGTGTGTGTTCAAAGTAAGTTATTATTTATCCCTATTTGGAGCCTCAGGGGAGGCTTATAATAAAGATTTTATTGTTATTTATGCTAAAAATAGCATGGAAAAGGGTCTGGATGAAGGTAAATATTCTAGGAAGAAGAAATAGCAAGAAAAGCATCAAAGTGGGAAAGAGAGGAGTGTGAACAGAAAGCAGTAAGTTGTGTATCTGCATTGCAGGCTAAGCGAAGGATGAAAAGGTAAGTTGTGGTCAGTTTATGAAGGGGCTAAGGAGTTTCAACTTAATTCAGTAGGCTATGGGGAACCATCCAAGTGTTCTGAGAAGCTTAATTACTGAAATATAATTATACTCTAGAAAGGCTTACCTGGCAACAGAATGTAAATGGATAGTTGTGTGGGAGGGGAGATCGAAAGATAGATAATTGTAAAAGGCTATTGCAGTAAGAGGTTAATGAAATGAAGTAGGACCAAAAAAGTAGGAAGGTGAATGAGGGAACGTATAACCATAGTTATCTTCTAAACTGTCCAGTTTTGAGAATTATCATTGCTGGTCCTCATATAATAGATTGTGGTTTGGTGCTTAGCAGGGCTAGAAACTACAAACCTTGGGAACTGAATGGTTCCATTTAGGTCTAAAATACCCGTATGACCTGTTGTAGATTCTATAATTGAGAAATATTTATAATAAATATTTTTGTGCGGCTTGAGAAGCAACTCACCACTCAAGATGCTTGGTTCTCTATGTTGTAGAAAGGAAAAGCTATTCAATTTTATAATCAAAGTCCTAGGTGTTATGTAGTGGTCTTGGCATAACTGGTACTGTGACTTCAATTTCTAGGCTCAGGTTTCTCATTTGGAAAATGTCAGTAGTAATAATTATTCTCCTTGCTTCTCTCAGTTGTTATAGGAAATCAAATGAGGTAATTACTTTAGAAAACAAAAAATTATCTCTTCTTTTAAGGGTAGGGATTATTTCATTGTGCCTCTTTATAGTCTCCAAAGCACGGAATTAAGCCCACAGTAGGAGGTAGAAATGTTTGTTGAATGAGTGGTGTGTACAAGACTTTGGGCAGAAGAATGGCTTTTGTACCAATTCATTGATGCTATGTTCTATGCAGCAAATGTGGGCACATGATTTTATCCCAAGTTGTAAGCCTTTATTGAAAGAAAAGGACAGGAAACAGACATGGTTGTGACCAGGGACATTATAGAAATATGAAATAAAGTATAGCTACTATTGGTTCATTTTCTGTTGGAGGTTCTTTATGACCTACTATAAAGATGTAAAAGCTACAGAGAAAAGAACTCATTCGTGAAGTAAGCATGAAGCCTATGGACAATATCTCAGTCAGGAAAGAACTGGGTCTTATAGAATGGGTGCTTCATTTACTATCCCTTGGGGAAGATGGGCCAAAAAGAAGAGTATGTAATTAGTATATGGACTGTGAAGAAGGGAACACTCTTTCCTATGACATGACTTTAGTGCACTGGGCATTATAAAAGGAAAAACAAAAAGTGATGTTCAAAAGGAAGAGGGAAAGCCACATGTCTTCGTTTGTTCATTCAGCAAATATTAATATTTAGGGTACGTATAAGAAGGCACCAAGAGGAATGCACAGTGCATGTGAAATAAAGATGGTGTTCCCCCAGAAACAGGACTTGGGACTCGTGGACTTTGAAGGGATATGACAACAGATATAATCTATTATGTGCCTGTGTGTAAATTAGTTTCTTACAAATATTGAGCACAAGTTGAATGAACTTTTACACTATAACAGGAATGATTAAGTTCTGGAGATGTTTTCACTAAATTGAAACACATTTACTCTATAACAGATGGAGCAAAAAGGAAATAAAAATTAAAAATGGGATGAAAATCAGAAAGCTTGCTTTTCACTTAAATAATTTCTAGTCTGAGAAGATTCTCCATTGATTTTTTTCAGGACTTTGGTCATTTGAATTTTTTATTTTTATTTATTTATTTAATTTTTTTGAGACCATCTTGCTCTGTTGCCCAGGCTATAGTGCAGTGATACAATCTCAGCTCACTGCATCCTCTGCCTCTCCTGCCTCATCCTCTCGAGTAGCTGAGATTACAGGCACATACCACCGTGCCTGGCTAGTTTTTAATTTTAGTAGAGACGGGGCTTGTTGGCCAGGCTGGTCTTGAACTCCTGACTGCAAGTGATCTGCCTGTCTTGGCCTCCCAGAATGCTGGGATTATAGGTATTAGCCACCATGCCCAGCTGGTCATTTGAATTTTAATTCTGAAAGGAAGGTAAGGAAGGTAGCTGCTGTCTGAAAGTTTCAATAGCCAGTGTTTTAGTGTTTTTTTTTCCTTCTGCTCTCAAGGTCATGGTGAACACTGTATTTAAAAGGAATTGAACTTTACCCAAAGGGTGTGGATATGTGAAATAATCTGCTTAGATACAAGCAGAATAATAACAATCAAAAGAATTCAGTTGTATTCACATTTGGATACACAACAAATAAAAAGGGATTGGCAATGTAGTTCCAAGTGGAAAACAGTCACAGAGAAGGAAGCTAGAGAGTATACATTTCTGGAGAGATTCCGGTGAAAGCCAAGATATTCTGCTTCCCGTGATCTAACAGATAAGATATAATTTTGCTTCTCCTTTCCATTTTCAAAATACTTTCTCATTTGTTATCATTTATTGCCAATAAATGGGATCGATCTATCTATATTTATTTATTTATAAACATGTAGCCAATCATGTTTTAGTCTGTAGAAATACAGACTAAAAGAGAGAAATAGGAGACAAAATGCATTAGAGGAGAGGATTACCCTTGGGTTTGTTTTCATTATTTTTTTCTTTCTGTTGACTAAAATAACATTTTTCTGTCTTGAACATAAGTCCTTGTCTGGGGTCACAGCTATATTTCTTTCTAGTTTAAGTGACATATTCACTTTTATTTCTTATTTTAAGTTGACCTGGAATCTTATAAGACTCCTAATTACAGGAAATTGTAAAATCAAACACAGAAAGCTCTTTTGTTTGCTATTGATAAAAACTTATTTTAAACATCTAGTTATTATTTTTAACTATATTTTTAATATAACTCCATATTTTTAATAATATTCTACCCTGGAAATAGATGTATGTTTTCAAACCTGAAAAAAAAAAAATGCAGCAAGATATTTACCTGGAACTCTTCTGAAGGATCTTGGTTTTCAATTTGATAATGTACTCAGAATCATACTGTGCATCTGCACATCACTGACAAAAGAAAACATTAGAGCATTCTCATTTCAGGATAGTTCTGACTATTGCCCTTCAGAGACATTTGGGAGACAGAATAATGGTGTCTAATAATTTCAGCCAAACTAGGTATTTATCACAGCTTCAAACAGGCAGTAATTCACTTATATTTATTTTCTCAGAATGTAACACCAGTCTGAATTAAACATTATGATACATACCTGTACTAGTATAAACTAGTTTTTCAAATTTTCCTAGTCAAGATTTCTTTCTCAAAGAAGAAAATTAGACAGGTGCAGCACACCAAATGAGATGAACTTTGTCCTCAAAGAAAATTGGTTTTTCCTTTTCAATTTCATTTCAAAGAGATCTGACAAGTGTGGCTTTGAACAAACTTTAACAGCACAATATCCTTTGTGTAAGTTTTCCCTTGTCAGCTTTTCCATTCCAGCAGGAACTTAGAACAAAGTGGATGTTGCCCTTTGAGTTGAGAACTTCATCAGTTGAATGAACACTAGTATAGTGCAGTGAAATTGAGGGCATACTCTCTCTACGAATCTCAACAGTGCAGTGTCTCAACAAATATAATTTCTCTATCTGGAGGAAGGAGAGACACTAGCTATACATTTAGATTCATGCACTCTCCTTCTTTTTTCTTTATAGCAAAAGCCAAGCTACTTGGCAACATAACCACTTGAAACTTTTACAGATTATGCTAAGAAGCCTTTTCTTGTGTGTGGGGCACAAAACATTATTTTGTGATGTTGTTCCGTCCTACATCATTTTATATCAAAACCATAGGGAGCCAGATTATTAGAGGGGCAAAATCAGACTTTTAGATGCGTGCTGCTTTTCCTTGTACATGAAAGTTTAAAAAAAAAAAAAAAAAAAAAGTTTTTGTTTGTTTTGCTTTGTTTCAGTTTTAACATTTTGCAGCTTTGTGATCATTGAAAAGTAAAATACGAAAGTAGAGAAAGGAAAACATGAGAAACTGCTTCACAGAGATTCTAATCTTTATTGCACAAAAGCTTGTTAGAGCTACTCATTCCTTAGAGCTTTAGATTGTGTATAAATTGTGCTACTTTATGCTGATAAGTAACTTCTTTGACAAGTTTATTTTTCTTTGCATACTCTCCTAACTTTCTTAAGGGTTTTTGTTTCTGTTTTTACAATTGCCCCTTGCTATCTTTTACTTTCTCTTGGCTCCAACTGTTCCTTTCATCTTCTTTTTTTTCCCCTATGCATTAATATTTAAAGACTGTACTAGTGTCAAACATTCACGTAGAGACAACTTAAATGCAAAGTGGATAAGGTTACAGAATAAGTCCATGCCCAATTTAATTACAGCATTTTGATTAACACAGATTGTAAGTAGTTTGAACTAAGAATTTTAAGTTGTTCATCTTGAATGTTACAAAGGCTAACCAGAGACGAAATATAACTTTGACTCAGAAACTGCCAGAAAACACTCTGATTAACCAATTTAGATGTACTATCTAATTAAGGATCTAAATATCTTTGGATCACAGAAATTCATGTTTATTGATAAGATAAGATAAAATATTTATTACCCAGAGAGCTGAATTAGCAAAAAGAACAGCTCTAATCAGGTACTAACTTCCAGAAAAAAAAGAATGTTGGTTGAAATTAAAAGTGTGATACTCATGAGCAAACCTGGCTTGTTTATTCAAAGGTTATGCTTCTTGCCAGCAAAGTCAGTATCTTTGAAAGGCTAGAGTTGATAAAGTCTGTGGCCAAGTTTCTAAATGGGTTCAATAGCTAATGACTGTCCATAGCAATAGCTAATTGAGAGTAATGACTGGGCAAGAACGAAAGGGCATAGAGCAGAGATAGAAGAAAACTTCCCTGAAGTAAAGGCCTGAAAATAATACCTGCAAGGGCAACAGGGAAAAAACCCAAGCCTTTTATATTTACTGAACAGTCATTAATTGCCCAAAATTTTTATTTATTTTTCTTTTTGGATGAATGTAATGTTGTTCCTCTTAAAAATATAAGGAAAGCAAGGAAACATTAGAGGCTCTTGTAATGTATTTTCTAGTACCTGTGAAAATGCCTATACAGAGTAAACAATCAATAGATTTAGAACTTCTCCAACTTAAAAGGCATGAAAATGGAAGCTACTTCAATTTTTCTTTTTGGTTTTTTTTTTTATTTTACTTTTTTTTTTTATTATACTTTAAGT
>NW_012122709.1:2028688-2035200 GCF_000951035.1 Colobus angolensis palliatus
TTCTGTGTCCTTCGCGCTGGGAGTTGGAGACTGGAGCTGTTCCTATTCGGCCATCTTGCTCCGCCCCCCAATTTTTCTTTCTTTGTAAGATTTAATTTTCTATTAATTTGTTTTTGTGGTTATTTGAGGCATCTCAAATAGAGATAAAATCAGGTCTAAGCTATGCAAAGATTGTTATTCTTTAATTTTTTATGTGTAAAAATTTAAAATCATTGTAAATACAAAGTTCTGTACTTATGGTTTTTAATAGGTAGAATTTTTGATATAGTAAAATTGCATGAAAGAGCATGCTATATTTTACCCATTTAATCATATCAAAGACAACTAAGTTTCAATACCTTTTCAAAGCCAATACCTTTTCAAAATGGGATTATTAGTCAGACAGAACCACTTGCCTGTTGGCAATTTTATTTAAATTATAACAACACACACAAAATACACACACACATACCCAATCCCCATTTATTCTAGCTTTGCAGACTCGACTCATAACATAAAAGGAATAAAATCCAAGACTTTTACATCAGAGTAAGACAGATATTTTGTTTATATGAATTTTGTCTGGCAAGACTTTGCAAAAAGAATTTAGAGGGAAGCTGCTAGCATATTTTGTGCATTTCCTGAAGTTCTCAGCACATATTATACATTTATTGCCTCTGAAAAAGAAGTTTCCTAATCCCAGAGGAGGTATATTCTACTTGGCAGGTCCTGTAGTTAGTCTTACTGTTGTCCTTTTTGGTTATGGTTTGCCCAAAATATCAATTCAAAAACTAGTGTGGACAATATTATAAAAATCAGGAACTTTTTATTTCTGATTGGAAAGCTATTACATATAAAAATTATGTAATAGTACAATCAACTTTTATAATTTTTTACATAATTGACAATTACAGAAAATTTCAGTGAGACATCTTTTTAGTTTCCTCTTCCCTTGTTTGCACACAATGCAATGTCTGAATAATGTATTTATGCTCTAGAAATTAGAGTTCAATATATTATCCTATTAAAATAATATATTACAGCATTACCAGCATCATTATTACAAAAATGGATTCAGAATAATAAGCCAAATTTGACCAGGGGACTGTGCAGTCATAAATCTGCTGGAATCGCACAAGGCGTAGTTTTGCTGACAAGAAATTCCTATGTACTGGCCTCTTGAGACATGTTAGTTAGATTCATATGCACAGGATGTAAGAATATCAAGCACTTCTGTTTGAATGCCAAAGAGAACACATTTAAGCAGATAATGTCCTTGAGAAACAAAACATAAAGCGTTTCTTCACAGAATGAGAGACTTCACTATTCGTATATTTGGAGGAACACCAAATGTACATTACAGAATCTCAAAATGACTATATATAAAGGTGACAAGCTTCATAATTAAAAATATAGTGCCCAGGGTGATGGCACATTATAACCTATTGCTCAAAATTGAGGCCTGGTTTTAGGCAAAATTATAGCTCCAACAAAATGTATCTTTGTTTCCTCTACTCTTTAAATCATATTCCCTTTGTCCACTGGCTACTTCATTCCTTCCATCCCAGGCCCTGTCGTCTAGGGCACTCATTTTCTTTAGAAGGGAAAATAACAGAATATGGAGCCTGGGAATTCCCTATAACTTAGATATCAAACTGTTTACTTGTAAGCAAAGAGATCTTGACATGTTAGCAGAGATGACCAACATCCCAAAAAACAGTCACCCCCTCTTATCTGTGTTGAGGGTATATCCAAAGACCCCCAGTGGATGCCTGAAACTGTGGATCACACTAAATCTTATATATATTAAATATTATATAATATATATATTTGTTATATATAACGTTTGTTCCTTTACATACATACCTAACACAAAGTTTACAAATTAAGTATAATAAGACATTAATGGCAACTAATAATAAAATGGAACCACGATAACAATATACTATCATTAAAGTTACGTGAATGTGATCTCACCCTCTAAAATGATCTTACCACAAGTAACTGAAACTGCAAAAAAGGAAAACTCCAGTTGAAAGGTAACTACTGTGTTTCATAGCACATTCTCAAATAAAACACCTCATTTCTTGATTGATAAGATGCATTATGTCTTCCTTCTAGGATTGTTTTGTTTTTATTAATGGCTGGTGAATCCTGAGGCTGGGAGTCTGTGTTACTGACTGGAAATGCAAACAGCCATAGATGCCATTGTTCTGGGTTTGGGTTTGGGGCTTGGGGCCCTTAAAGTGGAAGCCTAGCAAAGTTACCTCTGCATTTTGAAAAACCTCCACCAATGATTCCTATGCATAGAAAGAAAAATATTTCTTCTGGACCCATGAAAATTTCTAAGTGTAGGCAGACCTCCTGGTTAATGTCCACGTTTGTCTGTAGAAAAAACTAGTTGATGGATATTATGTAACGCTTTTTAATCTATAATTTCCTTCTTTAAAAAAATTTAATTCCTGTAAATTTCCGCTAGTAGTTTATTATTTGAAGAATCTTCAGACTCATAATTTATTTCCTCCTTTTTGGTATTACATAAAATTTTGTAGGAAAGTTATCCACACTTGATTTTACATATACTGTTAGTCTAAGGTAGTACTTTACAGACATTAGTGTGCATAAAAAACACCTGGGCCAAAGACCCTGGCCTGAAGCCCTAAAAAGGTCTAAAAGGTTCCTCGGTTGGCCGAGTGCAGTGGCTCATGCCTGTAATCTCGGCACTTTGGGAGGCTGAGGCAGGTGGATCACTTGAGACCAGGAGTTTGAGACCAGCCTGGCCAACATGGCAAAACCCAGTCTCTAGTAAAAAATACAAAAATAATTAGCTGGGCATGGTGACAGTCGCCTGTAGTCCCAGCAACCTAGGAGGCCGAGGCAGGAGAATTGCTTGAACGCAGGAGGTGAGGTTGCAGTGAGTCGAGCTCATGCCACTGCACTCCAGCCTGAGCAACAGAGCAAGACTTTATCTAGAAAAAGTAAATAAAGTTCAGTGAAACCAGTGCCGCTTTTCTGGGGACCAGCTATTGAATCGTTCTACTATAAACTGAACAAAGATTGCCAGCCTATGGGTCATAAGGTTTGAATTTAGCTGTGTGCTATTAGATATGAATAAATGTCCTCACGTGGCTCTGCCTTGACGTGAACAACCCTTCAAAAGTGTCCTCACCTACAGAGGAGAATTATCTTAATTTTGTTGCTCCTAGAATTCTTGAAAGATCAAATGATATACATAATGCATTAAAATGGCACATAAATTATGGAGTGCTATGTGATTAATTTTAGTTATTAATGTATTATTTCAAGGCCCTCCTCTGAGTCAATGTAAACTAATTTATGAGGATCAAATTCACTGCCAGAAATAAAACATCGGGCTGTATGTACCGATTATTAAAATCACATAATCATTCTACAAAAATTATGGGTCCCAAGTGTTTGAAAAAGACTCAATCCCTTATTATTAAAAATGCAAAATTAAATAACATCCTGTCATATTGGTAAACTTAATAATATTATTATTTACTCACTACAATCCTTAGCAATGGGGAAGGTACACCCATGATATACTGGTAGCAAGAGAAAATGGCACTTGGTTTCTAGATAAATGTGTTAAGAACCTTAAAAAGTGTTTGCTGTTAAACTCTGTAACTTCACTTCTGGGAATATATTTCAAAAATAAATTAATGTGCTAAAAATAGTTGATGCATCAAAATTACTCTTACAGAAGTAGTATCATAATAAACTTTGCAACACCCCAAATGACCAAACTAGTAGTATTATGTTATGGCCTGAATGTTTGTTTGGCACCTCCAAAATTCATGTTGAAATATAATCCCCAATGTGATAGTATTAAGAGGTGGGGCATTTAAAAGGTGATTGGGTCACACACTCATGAATTAATTAATCTATTCATGAATGGATGAATTAATAGGTTATTATGGAAATGGGACTGGCGAATTATATAGAGGAAGAGAGACCTGAGCTAGCACACTCAGTCAGTCAGCCCTCTCACTCAGTGATGCCCTATAATGCCTTGGAACTCTGCAGAGTCCCACCAGCAAGAAGGCTCTCACCAGATGCAACTCCTTGACTTTGGACTTTTCAGCCTCCATAAGTGAAAGAAAGAAATTTTGTTTCTTATAAACTAGTTTCAGGTATTCTGTTATGAGCAACAGAAAATGGACTAAGACATACTACTAAATAAAATACGGTACATTAATATAATGGAATGCGAGGGCAAAACTTTATTCAGAAAAACTTGTAGTTTGAAACTTTTATATTTCAAAGGACAAAAACAAAGCAGCTATCCTCCAGAGCAAATCTGGTGAAATAGAAGAGCCTTCATATGCAGTGGATTCCCAAATATGTATATATATACTTTGACCTTATAGGATCACTACAAGAATCTATCTTGATCAGAGATTTGGAAAAACATTTTTATGTAAATGTGTTTAACGACTTGTTACTAAAAATATAAAAACCAACCAAATAGCCATTGGTGGTGGAAGGTTATAAAAGGTAACACAGACATACATGCTCCAGTATAGAATATGATACCAGCATATGTGATATTTTATACATTTAACCATATGACTGAATGACTATAAAATTTAGAGAGAGAAAAAGACAGAAACTAAATATATGAATTTATATTAGGATAAAATGTCCCAAGTACTAAAAATAATCTTTAAGTTATAAGATAATTTTACATACTTTTATATATCTAATTTTTTATATTTAGTATTCACTATTTTTATTACATAAACTTTTTCAATCAATTCACATTGCATGTGTGCTTTTAGGGAACAGGTATAGAAGAAATGACAGATAATTCATCAAGCTAGCAGTTGATATTATATAAACACAGTAATAGCTTGACTGGATATATTTCATTTTTACCCTTTTATAATTGTTCTGATGTCAAAGAAACAGTTTCAAAATGCCTATAGAGATAATACCTACCAAAATAATCCTCAGGGGAAATGGAAACAAAGGTTTTGGCAATTTTTTAGGATTTACAATTTTATGTCCACTAGATTATGGATATGTGAACCTGTTCCCATTCTCACAACTGAAGTAGGTGATTTAAAAAACTTATGCCTAGGTTGGGGTTCTATTAAGTCTACACACAGCAACCTGTGAGGAAATGTAGTTGATAACTATCTTTGAAATGTGCAGATGGCATTTTGAGGGCCTTTACACTGCACCCAATCCACTTTTTGATATTTCAATGTAATAGAGTCCTTTATTTAGAGGATCTTTATTGACACCTACTCTATATCCAGTACAACACTGGGTATAATAGGAATTCAAAGGTACATGTTAATGTAAACTTAACTTGCATTTCCCAGAAAGGAGATCATAAATCTCAGACACAGATAAAGCAACATGACTGCAAATGATGTAACTATAAGAGAAGTACAAATAATCTGATGGAAGACCAGAGAGGATTACCCTGGTAGGGTAGTTAGGAATGGCTTAATGGAAAGGCAGCCTGGAGAATAAGAACAGGTATAGTTGGCAAGAATGGAGAGGGAAGACTTTCTGATACAGAAAATAAGAGCAATGGCAACAATCAAGCAAACAATTACGTCATATCTGGGAATACTAGATTCTTCTCTTTAGAACAAAATATTAGACAAGTTGAAAAAAGAAATATCAGACTGGGTGCAGTGGCTCACAGCTGTAATCTCAGCACTTTGGGAGGCCAAGGCTGGCAGATCACCTGAGGTCAGGAGTTCAAGACCAGCCTGGCCAACATGTCAAAACCCCGTCTCCACTAAAAAATAAAAATAAAAAGTTAGCTGGACATGGTGGCTGGCGCCTGTAATCCCAGCTACTTGGAAGGCTGAGGCAGGAGAATCACTTGAACCTGGGAGGCAATAGTTGCAGTGAGCCTATATTGCACCACTATAGTCCAGCTTGGGTGACACAGCAAGGCTGTCTCAAAAAAAAAAAAAAAAGGTTTTGCCAAAATCGAACTATCATGTGTTCTAAATTTCAGGCCAAGGTATCTAAACTTCATCTTATGGGGAAGAGGAAGTCAGTGAAGGTCTTTGAGTGGCAAAATTACACAATTTAAGTAATAGGTTAAGACGATTATTCTGATGTTAATGTGCTAAAGGGTTTTATGGGAAACCAGATCTAAGGCGATTATATAGGAGAGAGACCAGAATTCCAAATGTATCTCAATAACTTGACTATTATATTGCCCTGAGAAAGTTTCTCCTGTCCTTTCCATGTAATCTACCATCAATATAAACATATCTTTTTTTTTTTTTTAATACTTTAAGTTCTAGGGTACATGTGCACAACATGCAGGATTGTTACATATGTATACTTGTGCCATGTTGGTTTGCTGCACCCATCAACTCATCAGCACCCATCAACTCATCATTTACATCAGGTATAGCTCCCAATGCCATTCCTCCCCCCTACCCTTTCCCATAATAGGCCCCGGTGTGTGATGTTCCCCTTCCCGAGTCCAAGTGATCTCATTGTTCAGTTCCCACCTATGAGTGAGAACATGCGGT
>NW_012122709.1:2036111-2046784 GCF_000951035.1 Colobus angolensis palliatus
CCGTGTTAGCCAGGATGGTCTCGATCTCCTGACCTCGTGATCCGCCCGTCTTGGCCTCCCAAAGTGCTGGGATTACAGGCTTGAGCCACCGCGCCCGGCTGATGGTAGTTTCTTTTGCTGTGCAGAAGCTCCTTAGTTTAATTAGATCCCATTTGTCAATTACGGCTTTTGTTGCCGTTGTTTTTCGTGTTTTAGACATGAAGTCCTTGCCCATGCC
The DNA here is from genome assembly GCF_000951035.1 of Colobus angolensis palliatus. Classification (NCBI taxonomy): domain Eukaryota; kingdom Metazoa; phylum Chordata; class Mammalia; order Primates; family Cercopithecidae; genus Colobus; species Colobus angolensis. The sequence continues at coordinate 2,036,329 of NW_012122709.1, forward strand.
TATGTCCTGAATGGTAATATAAACATATCTTTATGTGAATTAGTAAAAGGAACCCCACAGGGCTGGGGAAGCCCATGAGCACACTACATTGCTTGGGAAGTAGACAGCATCTCCGTGCAAAAAAAAAAAAAAAAACAGAAAAACTTTCCTCTAGGTCTCTGAGTAGATTTTGCAACATTATTTGCATGTGAGGAAAGATGAGTATAATCCTGGCTTCGTTTTAGCCTTCATTCTCCACTTACAGACGTATGCATTACTTACACTGGATAACTACAAATGGAATCATGTTTCACTTATCCTACCTTCCAAGATTGTGGTTAGCACATACACCCAATGTATTTAGAAAAGGATTGTAATAGATATCCAATGAATGATAAGAGTGGTGGTGGTGGTGATGATGGTGATCGTGAATAGGAATAGCAGTAATATTAGTAATAATATCTACTGTTACTATCTTAACTCAGCAAATAAAGGACTTCGACTAATATTCAGAAAATAGAAGTGATCAGGTGAATTAAATTCAAAAGGGACAATGAAGGGTTTTTGGCTGATTATATTTGCTGAATGAAGGAAAATAAGTTGAAGATGATTTTCAGCTTGATAGATAGTAAAGAAATAATTTTGCTCCAGTTAGAAATGGTGAAGTCAGGAAAAGTTATTATGGGAAAGATGACAAGATTTGTCTTTCACCTGTTGTATGTAAAAGTAAAAGTGTATGTAAAAGTAAAAGTGAGGTATCCAGGTACAAATATTCATCAGGTGATTGAAAATGTGGGATCAGAGCTCACTGTGAGGATGCAGCTAGACCCAATAAATCTGAGATTCAGGTGCATAACAATGGTGCAATATAAAACTGTATATGATCACTGAGGGAAGGTATGTGAAGAGAGAAGAAAACATGGATAGAAGTAAGAAGATTCCTTTGTGTAGTTGTTAGAGCTTATCTACTACTTAATTCCAGAAAGATGCCATTCACAGCATAATTGATGTGATAAAAATCTCCATGAAGGAGGACAAAGTGCCTTCATACAATTATACATGATAACCCTGTTTGGAGACTCCCTGTGTTTAGGAAATGATGGAGTTCTGTTTCAGCAGAAGATGTCTTGTCTCTCCTACTGAATGCAACTATATCACATGAACAGAAGGCATGCAGCAGCTCTTTGAGAATCCTGAAAAGAAAATAGTAGTAAGCAGACTGGGGAAGAAGACAAGAATTAAAAGTATCACAAAAATGGTGGTGAACTTGTCATTTTTCTTCTCCAGTATCTCCTAGCCTGAATGCAATGCAGTCTGAAACCTTAAAGTAGGCATTAGAAAGAACAGGGAGCTCCAGGAGAAGCTTGCTAGTTTTGGCTCAGGGAATCAGAAAGGGAGCTTCTCATTCTCAGAGAGTGTAAACTTCCCTGTTGTATTTTTCTTACCTCTGTTTCCTTGTTTCTTATCCTACAAGCAGTCATATCATGGCAGTGGAACAGGCCACAATGCAAGAGGAGGCCACAGAAAGCAAAAGGAGGAGGGTAATTGTCCACTCTGATTGGTGGAGTTGTGATCCTGAAAGAGTTGCATCAAGCTTTGTTGCATTTTTTTTTTCTTTGTCCTTCTACCTTTTGGCTCCCAGTTTAGTCACAGAAATTCAAAATGAAGCAACTAACACTCAGCTTTCTGGCTGGACACCCAGAAAGAGAAGTCCCAGGGAACTGGAAAGTCACAGAGACAGAGCACAGAAAGAACCTCAGGAAAACTAGCCAATAAAATTTCTTAGAAATATCTGAGTTCACTCAAGCTGGCATGTATGGGTCGAACCAGCATACCAAAGGCTTTTAAAATGGAAATAGATCACTACCCACAGTGGTGCATATGTGAGATGGGTATTAATAGCACTACAAAGGCTTTGAAAACGTAACTGCCATAAGAACCACAGCTCACAGAAGTTGGTTGGGACTTGCAGAATGAACCTAACCATGTAAATTGCTTACTGAAATAAAAATATCAATATTAAAATAAAACAAGGTTGACAGTCTCATATTTAAAATGTTCAGTGTACTATTCAATATTGCTGAAGATATGAGAAAACAAGGAAAACCTTGACTCTCATGAGAAAAGGCAAACAACAATCAACAACGCCAAGAAGACACAGTGTTGGAATTATCTGACAAATACCTTGAAGTAGTCATTGCATAAATACTCTAATAAGTAATAAAAAACACTCTAATAGTGAATGGAAAAAATAGAGAATCTAGCAAATAAGGAGGAAATAATTTCTATTTCCATTCCATCAAATAGAAATTATGGAATGGAAAATATAAGAAATAAAATAAAAATCTCACGGGCTGGGCTCAACAGTGGATTGGAGATAGATTTGAATCTCGAATGAAGCTGAATGATTAATATAAATTATCCAGTAGGAATAACACAGAGTCAACGAGATTTTTTTTTTTAAAGAGTTGATCCTTAAGACCTGTGCGACAGTACAGGAGGTCTCATATTTGTGTCATCAGAGTGTTGAAGGAGGGGAAGAAGAGTGCAGCACTAAAAAAAATTTATATACGTATGTACGTATATATATGTACACACACATATATATATGCTGAAAACGATGTTTAAAGATGTAAGTATACAGTTTGGGAAAGTTCATCAAATGCTAATCGGGGTAAACTCAAAGAAATTCATGGAAATATAATAATGAAAGTCTTGAAAACTAAAGACAAAAACAAACAAAATCCAATTTTGAATGTAGCCAGAGAAAAACGATCAATTACTTGTAGGGGAACAATGTTCAACTGACAATGAATTTCTCACCAGAAATCATGAAGATGAGAAGGAAGCGGCAAATATTCTTAAAACACTGACAGAAAACAAGTGTAAACCCAGAATTATATTTCAGAAATGAAGGTAAAGTAAAGCTGTATTACGGAGGAGGTATTTGGAATGATGGAATTGCTCTGCGCCCTGATTCTGGTGTGATCGCATGACTGTATACGGGTGTAAAGTTCATAACACTATACATCAAAAAGTCAATTTCACTGTATTATAATTAAGCAATACAAATAACAAGGAAAAGAAATAAGAATCTGAAGGCAGAAAATTAATGTATCCATAGATATCTTGATTTTATTGCACATTTTTTTCTTTCACTACCTGTGCTTTATTTTTCTCTCTGTCCCCTGGGTTTAGAAAGAGTGCCATCGTGGATAACATCTAGTGAGGAGGTGAAATTATGGCTATTTTTATAATTGGATAAGATGGCTTTTTCCTCAAATAATAAATACCTAGTAGCAATTTGAAAACTATATTTAGCATTAAAGTCTTTAATATATCATTTGTTGAATGGTCTACAAATGTGCTAACTGAAAATGTGGCAACCAGTGGCTGCTGTTTCATGATGGCTGTGAGAGGGACTTCTTTGTGGACCCACATAAAAACCTGGAAGTGGGTCAGTAGAAACTGTCTTATGTCACTCATCAAGGAATGGTGGGAGGGCCAAGATCAGAACTGCTAAGAGCAGTATGGCAGCAGGTGTGAGTTAGGAAGTAACTGATAATAGAATTTGATTTATGTAATCCTAACTTTGATTAATACTGGCCTAATGCTGATCACTTACGGCTTATGGCAATGCTTTTCAAACATTGTTCTAGAAGACCTAGGCCTCAAAGTGGGTGTTTAAGGAGCACCGCTGGTGAGGCTATGAGGAGACCAACTAGATAATATTCCTAGTGCCTTCCCCAGTCTCCGAGCAGTATAGGCTACAACATTTGGGTTTCTATGAAGATTTTTATTGGAAAGGGGGTTTTATTTCTAGGAGGTTGAGGGAATGTTGTATGGGTCATACTAAAGATAGACCTACATAAAGACACTCAGCCAGAAGCAGATACAGAGGCAAATCGACCACATTAGTAAATGTTAGTATAACTTTCAAGAAGGAAGTGTGAGGGACTTTTAGGAACAGCTAACTTTTCCAGGAGGTTCAAAATATGCTTTCATAGAAGCTCCTGAAATAGGAATAGGGAAAGGGAAAAAAAAAAAATGCTACAAAAGCCTGTAGGAATGCTATATCCAGTGGTAAGAATCAGAGAAAAACAGTAACACAATTTTCAGATTTTCCAGCTGAACTGCCTGCAAATGAGTCCACAGTGCAGTAATACCTTCTGGATTTTCAGCACAAGTAATTTTCAGCCACTTCACTGAGCTATGAGAGAGGTTAAAAAGAATGTGGGAAAGCAGAAGAATGAGAGGAGCACGTGATAAGGAGAGAATGACATGGGCCCTTGGAAGTGAACAATTTAAAAATTGCTAAAGAATGCATAGAAAAGCCAGAAATGATTTTAGAAAGTATGATCTAGGGAGCTGAAAAAGAGGTTTTTTAAATATTGAAGATTAAAGAGAAGAGAGACGATATTCATACAGTCAGAAACAAGAGGGCTGTCACCAGGGTCAGCCATGACAGGGTGGGTTCTGGGTCACATGAAAGAGGAATTCTGTTAGGTTGGTGCAGAAGTAATGGCAAAAAAACGTGGTTACTTTTGTACCAACCTAATAGATTTATTCGTTCCTCACAGGTGCATGTCCCTGACAGCCTGTCATAGGGTAAACAGATACTGCCATAGGACCACTATTGATTTGTGAGACACCAACAATACCAGCACAACTGACCCCTGAGTTCCACCTCTTCTGACTGTCTCAAAGAATGTGGGTCAGGTGTGTCCTTCGTCTGTGGGGTCAGCTCGACTCACATGGAGGAGTCCTTTGGTCTTGCTTTTAGTAGTGGAGATAAAACAAGATTTCAAGAATTAAAAAGGAAGAGGCTAAGAAAACGAGTTCTCTCTCAGTTCTTGTTAACTTATGTCAAGAGAAACAGACAGAAGTACCAGAGGAGGACATTCACTATTTGAAGACAAACCGTTATAGGTTACTGTCATCTCTAGCAAAAACCAACGTTATCCAAAAACTGGTATGTCTCCAGTACTAAAAAGTTGAAAATTTCTAAACCTCCTTGTCTAAGGCCTGATGGTCAAGTAGAATTTGTATTTTGGTTTTTTTCTTTCTTTTAAATAAAAGTTTGTTTGTTTTTAACCTAGCAATTTTCCTTATGGACCAGTTGGTCAATATGTTTTGGCAACTTTGGAAAACATGTTTTATTAGTCCCCCAATCAAACCACAAAACCCCTTAGGAGCCATTAAGTCTATTGGTTAAGTATGGTTTCATTCCTCTACTTCTTTAAAAGCTTTATTATTTACAAATAGACAGTAATGGCTTCATCTGAGCTAATCCAGTTTATCATGCCATTATATATTTAGGGCATGTCCTGAATTTAGAAAAATCCCTTTAAGAATTCTGTACAAACTGCCAAGAGCCACAGAAAGAGCCATTGAACTTTTTTCCCGAATGCAGTATTATCTGCATCCTTTCCCTAGGGAAGATCAGCAATTAACTTCTTGCTCCAGGACTACTCAAGCAAAACCAATCCAAATACCTAGTCATGATGACTCTGCTTCAGGAAATGTCCTCAACTGGACAGGCAACAATAGTTTACTCTTGGTTGTTAAGGGGTTGGCGAGGGAGAATATGATGCACGTTTGTCTCTACCGAAATAACCTCAACTAATTAGTAAAGGACATATGAAGTACACCACTATACCACTTTCAGTGCTCTCAGACTGGTGAGGAGATGTGAGGAATTGGCAATGCTCACTTCCTTTTAATGTCGACTGGGCTACCTATAAGAGAGTCATTTAGTTTTACTTTCTCCGCTTAAAAAAAAAAAAAAAAAAAAAGGTTCTGGTGTACTTTAAAGAAAGCTGATATTCCACACTGAATAGTAGTTTACTGTCTTGTATCTACAGAAAGGATAGCTTGGTAAAATATTTACTGCATTGGGTAAATTTTTCCACATATATAGCTATCCCTCTGTGAAGAGAAATTTAAGTCAAACTCAGAGAAATTGTTTTGAATCAATATGAAGGACACAGAACCTCCAGACAGATACACGTAGATTATGTGGGAATAAATGAGATATATCCATTCAAGGTTGATACAGCCCTTTAAACTCTTGCCCAACCAGGGAAGCCCTGCTTTGGATTTTGGCTGCTTGGCTGATCATTATATCTCACTTTGTGACCCTCTTGCTTAAAGAATACGTCACATCCTCCCTTTATTTATTGAATTTAGGGCATTATCATTGACTTTAATGAAATGGGTGGAGAAAAAAGAAAATGCAAAGATCTTAATGATCACCCTGCAGTGTGGTAAAGGGACAATAGATCACGACGAATACCTGAAAAAAGGAAGTCATAATGCAACTGCTCAAGACAAAGGCGACAGTGAGTTATTTGTGCTGGCTCTTCTGGCTTGTCAAAGGTGGGCAGGGATGCCCTAACCTTTCAGATCCTGACCAAACTCTTCAAAACTACCCCAACATTCCTTCAAATACATATTTTGAATAATAACATCAAGGAGCGGTGAAGAAATGTGAGGCTCTTGAGACTACAGATGCTTCATTTTCCATTTTCTGTGTACTTCTTTTGTTCCAGACAATTCCAGACTCCATTCCCAATTTTTTCTCTATGTGCAAAAACTAAGGCTTTGTGCACTCTGTTGCTATGGAAACAGGAGAGGGAGAAACAGTTTATGTATTTCAAAAGCTGTCAGCCTATATGCTGTAGATTTTGATAACGAAACCTACACACAAACCATCTTCCCTCTACTTCCAATGCTCAACACCCTAACTTGATAGATTGTGTGTATGTGTGTGTGTGTGTGTGTGTGTGTGTTGCTTGGGAAAATTAAGGATCTATTTATTTAGCTTTGCTGCAATCCTTCTTATACTTAATTTAGTGTCCAGGGGACAGAAAGAAGCTTTGGTGACGCAGTTAGAGAAATACAAAACTGTTCTTAATGAATGCTTACTAAATCAGAATGAAGACAGAGTTAGCAGGCATCACAACTCAATTTATTGCCAAAATAAAAAAGATTGAAGCTCTATTAATTTTAAAACAGATCTGAATGTTGCCAGGCTTATATTTTATAGAAATGTAATGTCTGCTATGCCCTCTTCAGCTCTCTAATAAAAGAGCTATTTTGAAATTACAAAATACACTGTTTTCCCCCAGAGAACCCAATTCAATAGCTTATTGATTTTTCCTGGCATCCTTAGTCTGGTGTGAAGGGGCTTCTGGGCTCCTAGACCTGGAAGGAGGGAGTGTGTTTGTAATTGATTCATATTCTGTACAGCAAAGCCACCTCCCCACACCCTTCAACTCAAAGTCTTTATGACAGTCCAACCCATTAAGTGCTTGCCTTCCTACTATTCTCAGTTGCTTGCCACTATTTCCTAATATTTTCAAGAAAATAACTGCCATCGTAAGGTCATTTTTAATCAAGTTTAGATAATACAGTTAAGTGGACCAAGAAAAATACATGAGAACTTTGACCTTCAAATCTGGAGCACACTCCAGTAAATAAAGGGTCTGTCCCAGTCATTAAAGGGTCTGTCAGGTTCTCTGCCATATAGCCCCTTTTCCTGGTGCTTATAACTAGATGACTCACTTGAGCCTGAAAATCAGGCCCTCATCTAAAAATGTCTGGGATTGTTTTTCCCCTCCATGAAGAAATACTAGCAATGACTGATCTATACATGCATAAATGATAAGTGAGGGACTAATGAGAACATGATGAACAGCTAGTGATGCTCTTCATTTTCTTTCTTTCTTTTTTTTTCTTTACTAGAAAAGGAATGCCCTTGATCTTAATGGAAAAAAAAAAAAAAAAAAAAAAAACACTCAAGTTCAAATCTACTGGTCACAACATGAGTTTCAGAATTGTATTAGCTTAGTCTCCTGGTTTCTATGTAGTAATTTACCCAGTAAATGAGAATAGTTACAGAAGGATTAGAACTCTTCATAGTAAATTATTGTGTTATTCTTTAAAATCATAGGTATATAACCCTTTTCCTCCAAGGAACTCACAACGTCTAATTGACCTTATCTTACAAATAGTTACCCTGCTCCTGAGAAGTGACATATTTTAAATTTCTATTAAATTTCTAGGGGTAAATAAAACCCAGGGATAGCAAATGGCCTCATCAAGTCTTTCGAAAGAGGATATATGATAGCTTACAGGTAAAATTTTAAAAAACTAAGTCTGACTGATTGAATCATAAGTATGTAGATTTTCTAAATCTCTACTAATTTGGAAAGTTTCTAAAAGGTGTCAAAGGATTCCGCTTTCAGTGGCCCTGCCCTCCTCATAAATTTTGCCAGTTACTTAAATGAGAAAATCAAATGAATGATTACCACATTTTCAGACGGTATATGTTGTAAGGAATAAAATATATATTGTACAATAGGATGAGGTTCCAAAAAGATATTAAGATCTTGGGAAGATGGCTAAAGCCAACAAAATTAAATTTAGTAAGAATGCAAGTTCCTGATCTTAGGTTAGAAAAAATTAGACATAGTTATGAAAGAACAGCTTGGGAAAGGTGTGAACGTTATTTTTATAGATTTTTATAACAACGACATCACTATGAATCTGCCGTGTATCATATCTGATAAAAGAGCAAACACAGCCTTAGGCTGCATTCACATAATTATGGGATTCTGAATAAAGAAGGTGCTAGTTTGGATGTAATCTGTCTGGTCAGACATTCTCTAACAGTCTCACCTGTCTGACCTTAAAAATTACCTACACTTCCTGATATAGAATCTCCTGGAAAAGAGAGTAGGAAATGAGTTTATTCCAGGGAGATGAGCAGAATGCTAAAGGAATTAAATCTATCCTTTACTTTGATGAACATCTAATGGAACTAGTGATGTTTAGCCTAGAGAAAAAAGATCAAGGGAAAACACAATAGTTGTCTTCACTGTTTCCTTAGAGATAAAAAGTAAGACTGATGTTTTGAAGATATATGGGCCAGATTTTTATGTAATACACAATTTTCACAATCTGGGCAGTCCAAAGATTAAATGTACTGCTTCTGTGGGTAGTGAGTTTCTCCATTGCTAGATCTAAGTGTCAGATGGGTAATTAAATTAGTCTTTGAGGTTCCTACTAAACAAAGTTTATAATTGTGATTCTAGAACTTTCTAGAGTAACGCATAATACAGTTCTCCCTGGCCAAAGATAACAAAATATATAATGGACTGATACATTAAAATATATAATTCGTAATGCATCCAAACAATGGAAAATATGGAGCTTTATCTACCCCATGTATGTAACAAGGAGATTTTATTAAAATTTTCACTTCTAAAGCTGATATAACAATGCACCTGTCAATGAATGAAGGATGGTCTTTATGCTTATACACTTTGATGCAGGTATGCTGAAGCACAATTATCCCAGCTACCACCTGTAACAACCCTCCTGCAGATTGAATGGTTGAGCAAAAAAGAAATTTAGAGGTGGTTCTAGGACTTGGGGTAGAAGTGGAATTAGTGTTTAATGGGTACAGAGTTTCAACTGCGGAGGATGAAAAAGTTCTGGATATGGATGGTGGTTATAAGTGCATAACAATGTGAATGTACTTAACGTCACAGGACTGTGTACTTGTAAATGGTTAAAGTGGTAAATTCCATTCTGTGTATTTTACCACAAGAAAAAAAGTAGAGAAACCCAGATATTCTCACTCTGAGTGATGAAATTCATCCCCTGGGCACTTTCAATAATTTGGTCAGCATATCCATAATGAAATCTTCATCATAAAAAAAACTGCTTACCAGATCCTTCTTGGTCTTTTCCTCTCACAGAAGATGTCTTCCCTTTTCCTCTCACTTCTTCCCTTTTCCTCTCACAGAAGATGTCTCCTTCTGAGAGTATCCATAGAAACAGGGACACAGATGTGGGATATGCCGAAGGTATACATGTGTACTTGAGTGAAGGAGAAAAGATTTGATCCTAGCTTTTAAATGCAGGGATTGAGATGCCAGATGTGATAGGATAAAAATTACCACTTACCTATGGGAAGGAAATGGAGTTATAGACTACAACTATTAAAGGAAGAGAACCCACAATGAGATGTGATTCTCATTAAATTATATATCTTAGAAAGTATAGAAGGTCTCTTATTTGTAGAATAAGCTGTCATTTTATTATACATAAGATTCAACCAGTAGAGTTTGTTTGCAATTCAGGTTTACTGGCCCCCACCTATTGGTTCTGATTCAGTAGATCTTGGGCTAGGAAATTTCAATTTATAAAGAGAAATCCAGATGTTTATGATGAGACTTGTTGAAGAATACATTTTGAGAAATACTAAAATAGATTATAGACCAATAATTCTCAAACTTCTTGCCTCAGAATCCCTTTTTATTCTTAAAAATCAGTGAGAACACCAATGAACTTCTGTTCATGTGGGTTATATCTGTCACTATTATATTGGAAATGGCCATTTTCACAATATTGATTCTTCCTATCCATGAGCATGGTATGTTCTTCCATTTGTTTGTGTCCTCTTATG